>NC_091951.1:263890826-264115826 GCF_031021105.1 Erythrolamprus reginae | reverse complement strand
ACTTCAGTAGATTTCAAACTACTGCCTTTTAAATTCCTTTTTAGCAGTCTTTTCCAAGGCTCTGCTGGATAGCCCAAGTTTCTCTAGACGTATGTCTTTCTATTAACATTGTTATAACACAATATCAGTGCAATCCTGTCTATGCAAATAAGATTCAACGTAATTAATAAGTAGCGCTGGGTAAAGAATTTCAATTCATTTAACTGATTTTTATTAAGAATAATATTTTATATCAAATATCCACATATAACTTGAAGAAAAAGTAATGGATATATTTAATAATTGAGGTGATCAACAAACAATTAAAAAAACCAAAATATTGTTATAGCTGCAAAAAATAGCATCATAAATTTATCTTCCTTGTTAAAGAATAGGTTTACTTGCCATTTTTGAAATCACGAAGCATGAATTAGGCATTACACTTATATGTATTATTACTTTCTGGTTCTCTAGTTCATACTGCTGATAAACAAGAATGATCTTTGGAAGGATTATACCCATATTTTTAAGTTTTGACTACAACATTAAAGTTACACCAATGTCTCGATGTAATTTTTATACTCCGTTACTTGAAGCAAAAAAGAAATAAAGGGGGGGGGGAAGTTTCTCTACAGTTTATAGAGCAATTTAGAAAGCACAGGCAAGGCAAGTCTATTGTTTATTTATTTTTTATTGATTAGTCAAACAACCATAACAAATTATAAAGGAACATTAGGAAGGGCAAAATAAAGTAAAAAGCATATTTCTATAAAATTGAAAAGTTGACCTCAGCTATTATAAGTGATAGTATGATTTCATCCAAAGGCTATGTATTTAAAGACTATAATTATCAAGCATTTACCCTTCATTTTAATCAGCGTATTTGTCACACAAGGGAGCAGCGACTTCAAGATACCCTCATATTACATTTTACAATGTACATCAACCCAATGACATAGGATAACAAATTATTTTATTTTTTAACTATTTTAAATTGTAAATTGTAAATTATTAGATTTGTCAGGAACTGTTTTTATTTTGTTGTGAGCTGCCCCGAGTCTACGGAGAGGGGCGGCATACAAATCTAATAAATAAATAAATAAAATAAAATATTTGCCCCATTTCAATGGTTTAAAAATACAATTATAATGCCATCAATTCTGGGTATGAAGAAAACATGACCGCCCTAAAATTAGTCAGTCTATCCATTGTTATTCATATACATTTATTTCTTATTTCTGTATTTATCATAAATACATTTTATTTTACTGATAATTATAAAATTATTTACCAAACGTTTAGTAAACATGTTTAGTAGAACTAGAATTCTGAAAATAATTTTTTCTCATTTTAATTTTTCAATAAGCTTTTTAAATTAAGACAGATATGAGAAATAAGACTGCTGGGGAAAAACAGTAAAGACAGAAACAGGAAATTTATATTTCCAAATTACACAGTTCTTATCTAAAAATGCCTAGTAATCTTTACAAGTCTTAAAAAGTACATAAATGTTCATAACATTTTACAAGAATGAAACATTAAAAATCTTAAGTGCAAATCAGGTGCAATTAGTATGCAATGAGCATGACTAAAACATCTATTGATACAATACTGTATTCCAAAATAGACATAACATATCTTTAAAAATATTTAAATTATAATTGTGCCTCTTACAATTAGATTACATCAACTAAACAGAAAATCTCTTCCCTTATCTTATTTTAAACATATTTAGAATTATTTAGAATTTCTAAATACCTAACATAACAAATGGAATAGAATTTAATTAAAATTATAATCACAGCTTTACAATCAAATTTTTAGTATGCTCAGAAGTAGAAAATGAGATTTACTTTCAATATAGTATGCTTAATATTTCAGTTTTTATAAAAATATTAATTATCAAGATGCATTTATTTATAAATTATCAAACATAATAAACAAAATTAAGGCAATTTTGAGTCATTATGAAAAAATCTGCAGCGTTAATTTATATTCCCCCCAAAAGTAAATTTTTATTATCTAAAATATAGTAATAATAACAGCTCCTGAAGGAAGAACTCAACAATTTTGAAATTAACAAATAACTGAAATACATTTTATTTTTTATCTATTTTAATCACTATCTTTTACCAAAAAAAGATACCGGCTGTAGCTGTCAGATACACTTTTGTTCAACATCATTTTAATATGGTAGTATGATTACATTAATTGCCTGTAATTTAAAGAATGCTTCTCAATAAAACACTCATGAGTGAAAGTATTGATTTTCTTTTAACAACACCAGCTTACTGGAAAGCTGTCCTTAAAAACCTTTGTTAAAACTCAGGCATGTTATTTCAAAAGGAAAAAAAAACCCTCTAAAAATATACAATAATTTAATTAAACCTGTCACAACATACATTTTCTAAACCAGCTTCTATACAATGTTTTCTTACTTCGATGGCTCATTTAACTAGCAGCCACGCACACCCCAAGTACCAAATTTTGTTGCAAGCATTAAACAGCAATCTGTTCTCACCAAACACTAATGCCAAATTGAAAACCCAGATTCAACCAAGCCACTTTTTAATCACCGACTCTCTTTGTGTAACTCGACTAATGAGATCACCCAGCCAACAAGTGTTCAACAAGTAGAAATAGTTTCTCTTCTTGCACGAAGGAATCACAACACAAATTCCCCCACGGAGCATCCTTTGGAGGAAAATAGTCCTTTAAGAAATGACCTTCTCAAAGGGCACAGAGTCACATCCACTTTGGGAAGAAGAATAAATAAAACAAGAATAAAGTCCTTGAAAAGTGAGGTGGCGTAGGAAGAGCCCCAAAATTAGGGAGCTGCCTCCTGTACCGGCAGTGGGACGAGTTATCCAGCGGTGTTCCTCATACCCGCCGGCCAGGAATAAAGTCCCTATTGTCTCTGCCCTGTACTAATTCTGGGGGAAAAAAACCCCAACAGCCTGTGCACCAAGCATAATAAT
Organism: Erythrolamprus reginae; assembly: GCF_031021105.1. NCBI lineage: Eukaryota > Metazoa > Chordata > Lepidosauria > Squamata > Dipsadidae > Erythrolamprus > Erythrolamprus reginae. The sequence goes on along the minus strand of NC_091951.1, from coordinate 264,112,869 downwards.
TATCCAGACAAACAAGCAAAGGCAATCAAGGAACAAATGAAAGGAGTTAAAAAAAATAAATGAACAGAGAAAGCGGACCAGAAATGGAATTAATATTCGCAATAGAAGAGTTGCCAGCCAAATGTCTCCATTCAAAGGAAAAAGTATTTCATACGAGGGGCGATTGTCTAGACAATAAAATGAACGCATGAATAAAATTTCACAAAAACCCTGGAGAAACGGACAAGCTTGTCTTCTCCAGCAGCCGGTTCTTATCAAAATCATAGGATTTTGTTCAAGAAAACTTGCATGCTCTTCTCAACAACATTATTATAAAAGTTCTGTCTATTTAAGTTCAGCCTTGTCACAGTTTTTGTTTATGTTTTTCAGCTGTAGATACACACACACACATTAAAAATTCATGCTTGCCTAAACAAAAAGGAATTGGAATTAACACGCACAGCTTCATTAACTAAATTTAATTATGCCAAGCAGCATATTAATCAGTAGTTGCTCCAGTTACTGTATTCATTGAAAAGAAGAAAGGTTGCAAATTAAAAAGGAGAATGGAAAAACTGATTAAGAGGCTGTTTGCAATGTGAGGCAATAGCTATATAGAGAAAATTCAGAGAAAATTGAAATAAATAGATTGTTTCAGCATCAGTTCAAGAACAATCAAAATTATTATGGCAACGCGGCTACTTTCCATGATTCCTTCTAGGTCTCTAACTTCTCAAAACTAACGTCCTGCGTATCGGGTAAAACGGACAATTTATGCTAATTTGTTTCAATAAAACAAAAAGGGTCTAAACCCCGGTCATTGCGGTAGGTCTAAAATGGCTGTCAGTGACCCCCTCTACCCTACAAGAGAAACCTTATCTAACGTGCTGTGATGCTTAACGAGCCACCGAGTCGCTGAACTGCCACTTCAAAGTTTTTTGCCCGACTGTGAACTTCATAGCACGTGCACTTCAGCAGCGAAGGAGGAGTTAAAAAAAATCTTTGGAGAAAGAAAGAGGGGGAAAATAACACCCCTGTTATTGCGCCAACTTACCATCCACCACGTCCTGGCTGACATGTCATAACATAGCTGCCATTTTATGGAGCTGTCCGACGGTTTCCCTGCCATTATGCTGTCAGCGACCTTCATCTGATGCAGCTCAATGCAAGATAAGACACCTAATCAAGAAAACATCCGAGTAGCTTGCTGGCCTACCAATCCTTATTACACAGCATCATGGGAAAAGCTCCTTTATTAGTAAGAACTCCATCCTCACAGCTACAGAGACAAGGCTCAGGTTGTGTGTGTGTTGACGGTGGAGGATGCATACGGAGCCAAAGGGACTGGTACAATTCCCTAGCATTCTTTCAGTATCATGTGTACAAGAGTTAAGCATTTTTCAAGTGGGTGGCTAAATGCTTTGCTGGGCTATGTAGCCCTTCTTTTCCTTTGTACATTGTTTGGCATTCTCTGCGATCAGTTCGGAGAGCAAAAGAAACAGGGAGGAGGCTTTATTTTATTAATTTATTAGATTTCTACGCCGCCTTTCTCCATCGGCTCAGAGCAGCTGACAACAGAGATAAATACAAAAATGTAGAAATCTAATATTAAAATTCTAAAAAATCTTAAAAACACAATCATTATAAAATGATCTGAATGAAGATCTACTCCGGAATAGGTGCGAATGTGTAATTTACACAATTTTAGACCGCCACAGTTCAAATGACACTCAGGGTATATCTCTCACACAGACACCCACAGGCAGACATAAAAATATATGGACAGACAGGAATATATAGGTAGCAGCTGTAGATAAAGATGCCAAGGATTACAAGCCTTACTAACACACCAGACATATGGGAACAATTTAACACATACTGTCTGACAGGAAAACTAGCAGGGATGGAATGAAATAAATTGGCACGAACAATGGAGGTGTGGCCGGTACATTGAGGTAGAGAAGGAGCAGGGCAGAAAACGGCTGGAGGTCATTGGTGTCCATTTTTTCCAATGAGATTTCCCAAATTCATTCTAACCATATCTTATTTTGGTGGAAGAGGTAATAAAGAGGAAATGATATAATCTCCCTCTTTTAACGTGCATGAATTAGTTCCAAGATTTATTACGATTTGCATTGTTATATTCAATGGTGATAAATTAAATGGAAAGTAATCATGCACTGATTACATCAGATTAACCCATACACCTATTCAAGGACTGTTTTCCAAACAGAAATAGAAACAAAAGGACCCAAAAAAGTTTACAATAATTTGTTTGTTTATTTATTTAGTTAGTTAGTTATTTTATTAGTTCTATTTGTATGCCACCCAATTATATATACTGTATATATATATATCACATGTTTTTTTGCTGAATTTGAAAATTAAGGGAGACTAGGATAGATCTATTTCGGCCTTATTTTGGCCTCATCAGCTAGCCATACCCACTGGGACTTGAACCTGCAACTTTTGCCTTGTAAGGCAGAGAATTATCCTCTGGGCTACAGTATCCAATCCCTTCAGCTCTGCACCAGGGAAGGGTTACATATTTTTGTGTTGAATCACCCTGGTGTATTGAAGGAACATCACAAGCTCCTTATTTGCCTCTCGGCAAATAAGTACTATATATATATATATATAGTATATTCATATATTCTCTTGACGGAATCTTTTTGCCTCTTTCACAATGAGCTGAAATAAGATTGAATTAAAGAAATGTTGATAAATGCATATCTATATGCTACTATAACTCTTACCATGATCTTTAACTAGGAGGAAAATGGGCATCATACAGGTAGGGTAACAATTTTTGAACCAAGGTACCTCAAATTAGCTAACTCAGTGTTTCCCAACCTTGGCAACTTGAAGAGATCTGGACTTTAACTCCCAGAATTCCCCAGCCAGCAAATGCTGGCTGGGGAATTCTGGGAGTTGAAGTCCAGATCTCTTCAAGTTGCCAAGGTTGGGAAACACTGAGCTAACTTACAGAATGTGTCCAAAATTCCCTTTGCTATGCAATGTTGTCTAACGGGAATTAAAATGTGCCCCGTCTCTGCTATGGTACCTACCTAGACCTTTAAACCATCTTGAAAAAAACCATCTCTTTCCCCAAACTCTTGTACAGATTGCTGATGTTCCCATTTGATATTTATTTATATCCCGCCATTGTTATTTTTACAAATAATTCAACATACTTTCTTCCCCCTATTTTCCTCACAAACAACAGCCTTGTGGGGTGAGTTGGGCAGAGAGAGAAAGAGAAGGAGAACAAGAAAGAGAAGAAAGAGAAAGAGTGACTAACTTACAGCCTCTTGCTTTCTAGCTTGTTACCTTAACCACTAGACCAAACTGACTTTTTTTGGCTCAATAATGGCATGTTGTTCCCTTTTTATGCTTTTAAATCTTTAGCTAGATATTGTATTGGTTTTCCATTGTATACAGGTAGCCCTCAATTTATAATTATAATTGAGCCTGGAATTACAGTATAAGTGGCGCCACACAATTTTTTTGACCTTTTTATGCACTGGTTGTTAAGCAAACACCACAATTAAGCAAGCATTGGGGTCACTAAGGAAACACCATTGTTGTTAAGACAGTGAACTCATTGTACTCAATGGCGCCTCAAAATTTCTAGCAAAAAACATTGTAAGCCATGGTCATGTGATTGTGGGCCATTGCAAACAGCCTCACATGCAGGTTGGTTGCCAAGCTCTTAAAATGTGATCACATGATTAGTGGGATGGTCTTCAGATGACCTTTGAGGAGGTGCATTATAACTTCACATGGTTGCTAAGTCATTGGTCTTCTAAATTATAAATATATAAGCCATCTAATAATTAACAGAACTATTCAGCCTTACTCATTACCCTTGTGATACCATAAATGACTTTCAATCGTACTACATAAGGGGTTCTCTAGTTTTCAAATAAGGTGACTTGTTTGTTAAAATAAGGTGACTTGTTTGAAAAACAAAATGCACATGTTCAGTATATGCGGTACATTGCTCAACAGTAGCAACTGTGAGAGAGATCTTGGAGTCCTAGTGGACAACCATTTAAATATGAGCAAACAGTGTGCAGCAGCTGCCAAAAAAGCCAACACAGTTCTAGGTTGCATCAACAGACGGGTAGAATCAAGATCATGTGAAGAGATAATACTACTTTATAAGGCCTTGGTAAGGCCACACTTGGAATACTGCATTCAGTTTTGGTCAGCACGATGCAAAAAGGATGTTGAGACTCTAGAAAGAGTACACAGAAGAGTAACAAAGGTCTGGGGGTTAAAACATATGAAGAAAGGTTGCAGGAACTGGGCATGGCTAGTTTAATGAAAAAAAGGACAAGGGGATATATGATAGCAGTGTTCCAATATCTCAGGGGTTGCCACAAAGAAGAGGGGGTTACCCTATTTTCCAAAGCACCTGATGGTAGAAGAAGAAGCAATGGACGGAAACTAAATAAGAAGAAAAGCAACTTAGAACTAAGGAGAAATTTCCTGAAAGTTAGAACAATTAATCAGTGAAACAGCTTGTCTCCAGACATTGTGAATGCTCCAACACTGGAAGTTTTTAAGAAGATGTTGGATACCATTTGTTTGAAGTAGTCTAGGCTTTCCTGCCTATGCAGGGGATTGGATTAGAAGACCTCCAAGGTCCATTCCGACTCTGTTGTTGTTATTATTATTAATAATAATCAGTCGGCGGAGGTTGTTAGTCTATTGGGATTCTCAGAAATTGAAAAAGTGCAGAATTTTTCACACTAAGCATGTTAGTTGAGCCAAAAATTTATGTTGTTAAGCAAGACATTTGTTAAGTGAGTTTTGTCCTGTTTCACCCTGTTTCTTGCCTCAGTTGTTCAGTGAATCACTGCATTGATAAGTTAGTATCTCAATTGTTAAGGGAATCTCGTTTCCCCATTGACTCTTGCGACCTTCCTCAGAAGGTCGCAAAAGATGATCACATGACACACACAAACACCCATGAAATCGCAAATGTCATAAATATGAACCAATTGACAGGCATCTGAATTTTGATTACACGACCATGAGGATGCTGCAAAGGTTGTAAGTGTAAAAAACGATCATACGTCACTTTTTTCAGTGCCGTTGTAACCATGAATTGTCACTAAATGAATTGTTGTAAGGCGAGGACTACCTGTAATTTAAAAATACTTATAAAATAATGGGGAAAAAGAATGAATCAAGTGAATCTAATGCTTTTCTCAATACAGTAAAACTGCCACCAGTTATTCCCTTAAGCATGTAATGAGGCATTGCTGAAAGTCTCCAGATGAGAACTTGGAATGGTGAGTTTAACGATCTGTCAAGTTGCACAATTAATACATGAATACAGCTGTGAGAGAGAGATCTCCAGAGCATAATAAACTTTTGAAAGAGTGCTAAACTGGTGCCTTGAAATAGGGTAGCTGACCCCTTGATAGGATGAGGACAGGCAGTAGTGGGTTGCTACTGTTACAGTAGGGGATGGTGCACTAGTAACAGCTGCCCAATTACGCAATTTGTGTGCGGCCACTATGGTGCCGATCCTATGGATGCCGCCATCTTTTTTCCTCAATGTTTTTCGAATTTTTGCTTCATGCGCATGCGCAGAAGCAAAATCTCGTGAGGGGACGTACACACGTGTGAGATTTTGGTGGGTTTTTACTTCTGCACATACATGGAAGCAAAAGATAGATAAATGGTCAAAGCAATGGAAACTGCAGTTTAATGTTTCCAAATGTAAAATAAAGGAATCCTCAATCTGAGTATTACATTGGCAGTTCTGTGTTAGCAAAAACTTCAGAAGAGAAGGATTTAGGGGTAGTGATTTGTGACAGTCTCAAAATGGGTGAGCAGTGTGGTCGGGTGGTAGGAAAAGCAAGTAGGGTGCTTGGCTGCATAGCTAGAGGTATAACAAGCAGGAAGAGGGAGATTGTGATCCCCTTATATAGAGCGCTGGTGAGACCACATTTGGAATACTGTGTTCAGTTCTGGAGACCTCACCTACAAAAAGATATTGACAAAATTGAACGGGTTCAAAGACGGGCTACAAAAATGGTGGAAAGTCTTAAGCATAAAACGTATCAGGAAAGACTTAATGAACTCAATCTGTATAGTCTGGAGGACAGAAGGAAAATGGGGGACATGATCGAAACATTTAAATATGTTAAAGGGTTAAATAAGGTTCAGGAGGGAAGTGTTTTTAATAGGAAAGTGAACACAAGAACAAGGGGACACAATCTGAAGTTAGTTGAGGGAAAGATCAAAGGCAACATGAGAAAATATTATTTTACTGAAAGAGTAGTAGATCCTTGGAACAAACTTCCAGCAGATGTGGTTGGTAAATCCACAGTAACTGAATTTAAACATGCCTGGGATAAACATATATCCATTGTAAGATAAAATACAGGAAATAGTATAAGGGTAGACTAGATGGACCATGAGGTCTTTTTCTGCCGTCAGTCTTCTATGTTTCTGTGTTTCTAAAAAAAAGTCACTGAAACCTCATGCGTGCAAGAGGCCCCTCATGAGATTTCAGCACATTTTTGTTTCCTGTGCATGCGCAAAAGCAAAAATATGCTGGGATACGTTGCTGGGATGCGTTGCGAGTCCATGGAGAGGGGCAGAATACAAATCCAATAACTAAAATAAACAAATAAATAAAAGAACCAAAGCTGCACCTGCAGCACACCAGAAGCGGCGGTAATGACAACCCTGAGCACAGGATAAGACACTACACGGTGGAGGGGGCGGTTAGTGGGATGGTCTTCTTCGGATATCAATTGCAGAGAGCATCATTGTACTCTTCTCCACTTAGCCACACCAGCAGGGATGGAGGAGAGAGATGAGATAAAATAGGAAGCAACCACTGATAATACGGGAGTCTGATCTTCAATTAATGGCCCAATAGAACGCAAAGCTGAAAACGAGCAGCCTTGCCCAGCAAGACCCAGACGTAGCCTAGTCAGTAAGCAAAACGATGCAATACCTTCCCAAAGAATAAAAACAGGAAAAGAAATAAAACAGGATCAGTTGTGGGTTGTAAATCCCTTCGCCATGGTTCACTTGTGTACGCACGCAAGAGTGTCCTGGGCAGGTGGGCGGAGCTTCCCGTCATCACCGCTACTGGTTCGCTGAACTGGGCCAAACCAGGAGTAACCCACCCCTGAACTAGGTGAAACTCCTTTTTCTTTTGAAAGTTTATAATCCCCTCATTGGTAACGGAGGAAGAAACCTACAGGCGGTCAGGGTTGGGGGGTTTTTAACCTGAGGAAAAAACATTTTTCTGAGGAAAAGGTTTTAAATGAAACTTCTGTAGAGCACAGAAGGATTAAGACTATTTTGGAACAACACTAAACTCTGCTTAAAACCCATGTCTACTGCTCTTTCAAAGAGTGCTAAATTCATGTTCGATTTAAAACAGTTTGTTTAGAGACTGTTCAAATTTACGACGACACTGAAAAAAAGTGATTTATGACCGTTATGCACACTTATGATTGCTGGAGCATTCCCCCTTGATCATTTGATCAAACTTCAGATGCTTGGCAACTGATTCATAGTTATGTGTAAGATCATGTGATCAACTTCTGCAACTTTTTGACAAGCGAAGTCAATGGGGAAAGCCAGATTCACTTAACAACTGTGTCACTCACGTAACAATTGCAGTGATTCACTTTGCAACATCTTGGCACGCACCCATACATTTTTCACCCGAGCAAAAAAAGGTCCACTATCACTGTTCTAGATCATGTCCATCACAAAAAACACCAGGAAGTGAGAAGACAATACAAGTAGTCCTCGACTTATGACCAGAACTGAACCCAACATTTCTCTTGTTAAGTGAAACACTTGGTAAGTGAGTTTTGTCCCATTTTACAATTTTTCTTTCTTGCCAAGTTGTTAAATGAATCACTGAAGTTAAGTTATGAAGTGAATCAGGCTTCTGCATTGACTATGCTTGTAGGAAGGTTGCACGTAAATTAACTTAAATATTAGATTTGTTTATATTGTTTTATTACTGTTGTTAGCTGCCCCGAGTCTGCTACGGAGAGGGACGGCATACAAATTTGATTAATAAAATAAATAAAAATAAATGAGGGGATCACACAACCCTGGGATATTGCAACTCTCTTAAATATGAGTCAGTTACCAAGCATCTGAATTTTGCTCATGTGCCCATGGGGATGCTACAACTTTCATAAGTGTGAAAAAGGGTCAAAAGTCACTTTTGAACTGTTGTCAAAGACTATCTGTATTTCATAACTGGAATAGTTGGAAACAAGTTGTCTTAGATATTTCTAAATCTTTTTCTAGACAGATATATATTTACATTTAAATATAAAAACATTTTAAAAATATGCATTTTTTTTAATTTTTCCTCTGTCATTGAGGAAGCTGAAGTGTTTAATTAAATAATTAAATACACATTAAGTAACATAAATATTTATATGTAATAACAAAATAAGGGATCTTCTTCACATTGATAAATAGCTTCCAAACTGGAAAAGTTAATGTAAATTAAATTGTAGTGTCATTTAATTGCACCCTCTTTTCCATAAATGGTCACTTACAAAAATATCTGATACCTTCATATGGCAAATCTGTAATTAGAATCAAAGAAAGAAAACTATCTAAGATAATTATAATTAACACTGAAATGTTAATGTACTTAAAGATAAGTCATGATTTATCTAAGTTTCCGTCCAATGCATAGAGTTGCGTATTTCTTTTCTCCCGAAGAACTGAGATTCAGTTACCTCATGGTTCAAGAAAAACATATTCCATCTCTATATGAACTAAACTTCCAAATCACTTTGAACCTAATTGCGACTCCTGTTTATTTATTATAATAGAATGGAATGGAACAGAACGGAATGGAACAGAACAGAACAGAACAGAATAGAATAGTATCCTGTATTGGCCAAGTGTGATTGGACACACAAGGAATTTGTCTTGTAACATGAAATGATGGTTGGCTGGAATCCTAAATAACTAAAGGAATATGACATGGGAAGGAAAGAAAGAATGGAAATTTTTCTTTTCTTTTTCTTTTCATCCCTTCATGTCTGCATTAAATCCTGGCAACTACCTTGACAAAGTCCCTGAAGTTTTCTTGGCAAGATTTCAGAAATGGTTTGCCATTGCCTGCTTCCTGGGGCTAAGGGAGGGTGGCTGGCCTAAGGTTACCCAACTGGCTTTGTGCCTAAGCCAGGACTTCAATTCATAGCTTGTTTGTTTCCAGCCTCAATGTTAATGATAGATTCATGGGTCAGTCACAATAGTGGCCTGCTTTTTTACTCCAAATCCAATGAATTAATTTACCTGCTGTGCTTAGATAAATTTTCAAAGCTGTTTACAATAACGTACATTCATTCAAATTTAACAAAACTAAAAATATTAAAACAAAAATATTTTTAAAATGTTAATAGCTCGGTAAAGTCAACATAAAAGGGCAGACTTTTTTTAAAAGACACCTTCTGTTTATTGGTAAGACTCCACAGCATCATTACAACTGGATGTTAAATTCAATAATCCATGTAATCCTTTTTGTAAAATGAAGTAATTGGTTTATCATTTAAGCAAATGTTTGTTGGGACAAGAGGTACAATTGTTAAGTTTCTAATTTGCTGGCTAGACTGATGATGTTAAGAGATGGATATTTTCTTTGATCTGACAAAACAACAGTTTCACTCCCCCCCCAAAATCCAGATCATCTCCTTCAAACTACCTCAAGGTAATTTGTACCAAGGCAGACTGTATGTAATAAATTTAATATATGAACTTCTCCTTTTATATCTAAGAATTTGGCTTCACTAATTTAAAAATGGCATTTCTCTTTTAACAATTTCCCCACCATCAGAACTGCATGGCTGTAGACTTCTTTGTATCTCTGGGATGTTCATAACATTTTATTAAGTTTTAAACTTGGGTAGGAAGATCCATACAAACTTCCTATTGAATCTTCTCTAGTTGCTAACTGTTATGTACTGAGAAGCTGGGAGGTTTTTACTCCAGTCCAACTGGGCAGTTGAGCGGGGAAATTCTGATTGGCTCCTTCGCAGAAGGACTCTCTATATAAATAAATAAATAAATAAATAAATAAATAAATAAATAAATAAATAAATAAATAAATAAATAAATAAATAAATAAATAAATAAATAAATAAATAAATAAATAAATAAATAAATAAATAAATAAATAAATAAATAAATAAATAAATAAATAAATAAATAAATAAATAAATAAATAAATAAATAAATAAATAAATAAATAAATAAATAAATAAATAAATAAATAAATAAATAAATAAATAAATAAATAAATAAATAAATAAATAAATAAATAAATAAATAAATAAATAAATAAATAAATAAATAAATAAAAAAAAGAGCCGGAGTGGTGCAGCAGGTAGAGTGCTGTACTGCAGGACACTGAAGCTGACTAGATCTGTAGGTCAGCGGTTCAAATCTCGTCACCGGCTCATGGTTGACTCAACCTTCCATCCTTCCGAGGTAAAATGAGGACCCGGATTGTGGGGGCAATATGCTGGCTCTGTTAAAAAGTGCTATTGCTAACATGTTGTAAGCCACCCTGAATCTAAGGAGAAGGGCGGCATAAAAACCAACCAACCAACCAACCAAACAAACAAACAAACAAACAAACAAACAAACAAACAAATCCCTACCAAAAGCAGGCAGGGGTTGATGTTTGCTCACTATAACCAAGAAAGAGCTGAAGCCACACTATCAATCTCCTGCCTGTTCAGTTTCGGAACTCAACACTAACAACTAAATAAATTAGTTTCTAAGGAAATTCTGTCAGACAGATTGCAACCTACCGTAACTAATATATATCAGAAATTATCTATTAGAAATTAGTGGAAGAAGGAGTCTCGCAGTGATTTTAATATTTCCAGACCTTCTAACTAATAATACTACCTAAAATATATTAGTTGAGGGACTTTATCAATACATGCCACCAGATGGAAAATCCATGGATGTAAGCATCAGTTGTAAATACAGAGCAGGAGCCCCTCAAAAGTCATTGATATTTGGCAGGTTGATGCCACTGGGTATCCTCTTTAGAGGAATTTCAATCAGTAGACAGCGGAGATCTTTTACCATATATCTACGGTAGGTTTCTAAGGAGTTCCATTAAGCAGTTAGTCACTGCATTCTTTATAAGTCAATAGTTTTTGGATTAATCTCAAGGATAGGCCTACCTGAAGTGCAGGTCATTTTCGGCTTATGACCATAATGGAATTTATTTATTTATTTATTGGATTTATATGCTGCCCCTCTCCAAGAACTCGGGGCAGCTTACCGCATATAAAAAAACAATATACAATATAAATATCTAAAATTCAATTAATTAATTTAACTAATTACTCTAAAAATCACTCATTCCCATTCAAACAACAGGCATACATTACACTCGTTGGCCAGGGACCAAGGTCTAGTGGCCCTAAACCTGGCGGCATAGATGAGTCTTCAGAGTCTTGTGGAAGGTGAGGGGGGCAGTGCAAATCTCTGTGGGGTGCTGATTCCAGAGGGCTGGAGCCCCCACAGAGAAGGCTCTTCCCCTTGGCCCCACCAAACAAATCTGCCTGTAATGGTCATAATTTGTTATAATTGTATAATGGGACAGTTATGTGATCAAACTGATTTTATGAGCATTTTTGTAGTGTTTACTCTGGGCATGCTTTTGCTGAAAAAAGGAAGTGTTGAGTTTTGGCCAAACCATTGTAAAACACAATCAGATGATCACAAAATATGGTAAATAGCTGTAAATGCAATTGCGCTGTTGTACCTCAGAGATTCAGTCAGAAAACCGAATCCAAGTCATAATTTTCTAACTTTTAATGGTCCCTAAGTTTGGAAAGTCATATATATATATATGTTTTTGTAGATTTTCACGGGTACAGGTATGACGGTCTTGGTATATTCGGGTTTCTTCCCGTGTAGAATTTGGAAATTTCTGGCGACGTTTCGACGAGGTCCCACTCGTCATCTTCAGGCTGGTGTTTCTGTCCTTGTTCGCCAGAAATTTCCAAATTCTACACGGGAAGAAACCCGAATATACCAAGACCGTCATATATATATATATATATATATATATATATATATATATATATATATATATATATATAAAATACACCAATGACATTCCAGTGTGAGATTACTATGTTTCCATTCTGCTCTGCTTCCACCAAGGCTGAGATTTGCATATTAACATCTCAGCCCATTCAACTGAATGGCAATAAACTCTGTTGGGAACTATGACATGAAATGAGTTATAAATGCTGTTCTTTTTGGCATGTTATTTGAATTAGAATGTATTTGTTTTCTTGGTTAAAAAGAAAAAGAAACAAGCACATTCTTCTAAGTGGAAGCAGTACAAAGCTCAGCTTATTTTGCAAGCCTCATTTCATAAATATTTCCAAGCAGTTATGTTGGGGGACAGGGAAGGAAGTGGGAACTAAATGAATGCCACTTTGTTCTCTCTCTCTTTTTTAATGGTAAGTCTTCTGAGTACAAAATGACAATTATGTCGTTTTTCAACGCTGCTGACAAGCAATATAGAAAGAACTTTTCTCAAGCCTTCCGGTATTACTGCATGTAAAATCCTTCAGATTATGCCAACACACCAACACAGGTCATCACAACAGAAGGCTGAAATGCCAAAACATCCTACAAACTGAAATATGATTTCCGTAACCGGAAACCCTGGATATAGAAACCATGCATGGTGTCTATGCACTGCAAGATTGAATATCGCAGGTGCTTTATAAATTTTGGCATCCTACCAGATTATTCAAATAAGAGACAACCCTTTAAAGAATTACTTTATTAAGACAGTGGAAATGGTGGAAATGTAATGAAATATACAATCCTCCCACTCGTCATAAAATTAAAATCTCTAAACCAAACTGAGAGTCATATTTTTTTTTTTTACATTCATAAATAAGAATACTTAGGGAATAGATATGCAGGAGTAGATTGCATTACCAGAGGTAGATGGGTTTCTAATTCAGCTATTGCGGTGTATTTTTCAAATGTTTATTCTAGGTGTATATCATTGAATGTCAGTCCCAAGTTTACTGTTTGTTCCTCTTCTCCTTTTTCCGATCCAACCCACTGGCTGAAACGTAACCTCTTTACGTCTTTTTCAAGAGTCTGTCACCATAGATGGCAAGCTTGGCTGATCTCAAAAAAGCTAAACCGAGCCTAGCCTAGTTCCTACTTTGGATATCAATCCCAGGGCTATGAACTAGAATGGGAAGATGGGGAAAAATTGCTAAAAAGGGACAATGGCTAACCATGCTGTTATGAAGACAGTAGCACCCATGTATCACCAAGAGTCAAGATCAACAGGAGATATTTTATATATAGTACAGTACTGTTAAATCAGAGGCTGGAGGCTCAGGAAAAGGCTAATAGATCTTTATTAGCATTCAGGAACAGTTGAAGTGACCAGCTCGATGTATAAGTGAAAATTGGGAAACAAGTAGCACAACCCGCACCTTATATACATGGTTACTAGCACAGGGATTGGTGACAGTGTTTCAAGACTTGGCGCTGGAGCTTCCTATTGGCTGAGCCCGGAGGCTCCTCATTGGTCGCGCCCAGGCTTCCCATTGGTTGTGCTAGCAGGCTGCTTATTGGTTGCCCTGCTCCAATCAGCTATCACCTTTATTATACAGCTTGCAAACATAACGCATTTTAAAAGAACAAACATAACATATACTGTATTTTTCGGAGAATAAGACACACCTTTCCCCCCCCCTAAAAGAAGGTGGAAATGTCTTATACATCAAATGTAACCATTTTGGCTGTCCCTAAGTTGCCCCCCCCCTGCAGACCTCCTGGGGACTGGGAGAAGGCAAAAATATCCCTTTTTTCAAAAAATGGGTGGTTTTTTGGCCATTTTTTGCAAAAATGGGGTGAGGAAGGGGTCTGGGCAGCAGGCAGACAGCTCTTGAGGACTGGAGGAAGGCAAAAATCCCTCCATTTTTGTGAAAAAACAGACAAAACTGGTCCATTTTTTACAAAAATAGCACCCAAGAGCAGTCTGCAGGCACCCCAGACCCTTTGCTCACCCAATTTTTGTGAAAAAACGGGCAAACAATGGGGCAATTTTTGCAAAAATGGGGCTGTTTTTGCCTTCTAATTACCCCATCTAGCATGACTGGAGGAGGAATTCTGGGAGTTGAAGGCCAAAAGTCTTAACGCTGTCAAGTTTGAAGTTTGTAAAAAGTGTACAGGGTTGTAGAAAGTATACGCGTTTGTAAAAAGTATTCTGCTACACTGGTATTTTATTAAATAATATACACTGCTCAAAAAAATTAAAGGGAACACTTAAATAACACAATATAACTCCAAGTAAATCAAACTTCTGTGAAATCAAACTGTCCACTTAGGAAACAACACTGATTGAGAATCAATTTCACATGCTGTTGTGTACAACAGCATATATTCAATGAGAATATTTCATTCATTCAGATCTAGGATGTGTTATTTGAGTGTTCCCTTTATTTTTTGAGTAGTATATTACTACACCATTTGGTTCAGAATACTTTTTTCCTTGTTTTCCACCTCTAAAATCTAGGTGTGTCTTATACTCTGAAAAATACGGTACATATACTCATCACCACCTATCTAGTTATACAGAGAGAGAGAGAGAGAGAGAGAGAGAGAGAGATTGATTGAAAGAGAAAGATTTACAATTACAATTGGGACCAGAATTTCTATTTCTAATTAAGGCTAATTGTTAAGCGAGTTATTTTATCTGTTTATTTGTTTGTTTATTCAATTTTTATGCCGCCCTTCTCCTTAGACTCAGGGCAGCTTACAACATGTTAGCATTTTTCAACAGAGCCAGCATATTGCCCCCACAATCCGGGTCCTCATTTTACCCACCTCAGAAGGATATTAAGGAGTTATGTCCAATTTTATGGTTTGTTTATTTATTTATTTATTTATTGGATTTGTATGCCGCCCCTCTCCGTAGACTCGGGGCGGCTAACAACAGTAATAAAAACAGCATGTAGCAATCCAATACTAAAACAACTAAAAAATCCTTAATGTAAAACCAAACATACATACAAACATACCATGCATAAATTGTAAAGGCCTAGGGGGAAAGAATATCTCAGTTCCCCCATGCCTGATGGCAGAGGTGGGTTTTAAGGAGCTTACGAAAGGCAAGGAGGGTGGGGGCAATTCTAATCTCCGGGGGGTGTTGCTTCCAGAGGGCCGGGGGCGCCACAGAGAATGCTCTTCCCCTGGGCCCTGCCAAACGACATTGTTTAGTTGACGGGACCTGGAGAAGGCCCACTCTGTGGGACCTAACTAGTCGCTGGGATTTGTGCAGCAGAAGGCGGTCCCTGAGATAATCTGGTCAGGTGCCATGAAGGGCTTTATAGGTCATAACCAACACTTTGAATTGTGACCGGAAACTGATTGGCAACCAATGCAGATTGCGGAGTGTTGGTGTGACATGGGCATACTTAGGAAGCCCATGATTGCTCTCGCAGCTGCATTCTGCACGATCTGAAGTTTCCGAACACTTTTCAAAGGTAGCCCCATATAGAGAGCGTTACAGTAGTCAAGCCTCGAGGTGATGAGGGCATGAGTGACTGTGAGCAGTGACTCCCGATCCAGATTGGTTTGTTTGTTTTTTGCCAAAATTGTTCAATAAATCCTGGCAGTTAATTGAATCACACAACTATTCAGCAATACTGGTTTCCCCCAATGACTTGGCTTGTGGGAAGCCAGCTGAAAAGGTTTCAAATGGCAATCACATGAACCTGCAATGCTGCAACCATTATAAGATATTACAGCGGGTGTTAAAGCAAGGACCACTCCTTAAATCACCTTTTTTCCAGCACTGTTATAACTTTGAATGTCACTAAACAAAGGGTTATAAGTCAAGAATTAACTGCATATACATGTGTACTAGGGTGAAATGTTTCCAGTTCCAAAGGGAGCATGAGGCTCCGCCCACCTTCCTGGACGCCCCCATTTGGGTTCTTTAACCCTCTGTGCATGTTCAAAGCATTCTGCACATGTGCAGAGGGTAAAAGAACCCAATGGCAGTATCATAGAAACATAGACATAGAAGATTGACGACAGAGAAAGACCTCATAGTCCATCTAATCTGCCCTTATACTATTTCCTGTATTTTATCTTAGGCATGTTTAAATTCAGCTATTGTGGATTTACCAACTACGTCTGCTGGAAGTTTGTTCCAAGCATCTACTACTGTACTCTTATCCGGGCGGGTGGGCAGCTTCACAGTCCCTTCACGACCAGCTCTCCAATGATCCACAGGCACAAGCAAACCGGAAGCGTTTCACCCTCAATGTATATATATAAACACATACACAGACATTTTTATAGTGTTTGATTCACATGCTATCTTTGCTACAATTATTGCCACAATGAAACATTTTAATTTCTATGTTCTTCAGTAACACGGTGAGCCTTCTAAATAGTTTTGGGGAGTAAAGCCTCCTTGTTTTAATTTTTATAAGCAGTACAGTACTGTATTGAAAATATTCAAGTATTCCTCAACTTGCAATCACAACTGAGCCCAAAATTTCTGTTACTAAGCAAGACAGCTTTTAAGTGAGGTTTTTCTTGCCACAGTTTTAAGTGAATTACCGCACTTGTTAAGTGAATCTAGCTTCCCCATTGACTTGTCAGAAGGTCACAAGAGGTGATCACCTGACCCTGGGACACCGCAACTGTCATAAATACATGCCAGTTGCCAAGTGTTTGAATTTTGATCACATGATTATGGGGCTGTGCAACATTATAAGTGTGAAAAAAAAGTCATAAGTCACTGTTTTCAGTGCCTCTGTAACTTCAGTCAGTAAATGAACTACCTTTTTTTTTGCTTTTTGCTTTTTTGCTTAAAAATTGTTGGGCCCTTTTGCTTAGTTGCTAATAAAATGAGTGAGCTGGCATTAGAGGACCTCAAAAAATCTATGCAGGAATATTCTTGACATTGTTTTGACGAGACCTCATCAGAAAATCTCAAGTTGTTGCCAGGAAAATAAAAATGAAATCATCATGTTCATGTAATTACGAAGAGTTGAGCTCAGTTTAAGGAAGATTTTATCTAAACGTGCCATCATGATATTATTGTTCTTAGGTAGATAACATGGTTTTATGTGTATTCAATGTCTTGAAAAAGGATTTATTCAGAAATGTGTTACACAAAATTAATATTTTTCTGTGCATCAAGAAATCCATTACTTTATTTTCACTGTTAGCTTTTATGACACTGATTAGCATACATAATGCTGTTGTCATGGGGGGGGGGGGTTTGGACACAAGAGCTGTTGGTTTTTGCCTAGTCCAAAAAGAAAGAAATGTTGTGGATTCCTCTTTTTCTCTGCAGTCTGTGGCTCAACAGTAGTACCTGAGAGGGATTTAGGTATCCTAGTAGATCATTGCTCAAGTATGACTCAGCATAGTATTTCTCTACATTGCACTACTAAAGCTATATACTTGGAATGCGACATCCAGTTCTGGTCACCACAATATAGAAAAGATGCTCTAGAAATCAGCTAAGAGAACTAAATGTTTAGCCCAATAGGGGTGACAGGATAGCTGTCTTCCAATACTTGAAGGCCTGTCACAGGGAAGAGGGGCTCGATTTATTCTCCAAAGTACCTGAGGGTAGCAATGGATAGCTGCTCATCACAGGAAGAGCCAACTTGGGACTAAAGAGAAATTTCTTGACAGTAAGAACAATTAGTCAGTGGAACAGCTTGCCTCCCAAAGTTGTGGGTGCTTCATCAATGGAGGTTCTCAAGAAAAGATTGTCCAGGATGGAATAAACTCCTATCCTGTCCAGGGTGTTGAACTAGAAGACCTCCAATGTACTTGGGATTCTATGATTCTTAGAAATTTGGTCCAGAGCAGGGGTAGGCAAAGTTGGCTCTTCTATGACATGTGGACTTCAATTCCCAGAATTCCTGAGCTGGCATGACTGGGCCAGGAATTCTGGGAGTTGAAGTCCACAAGTCATAGAAGAGCCAACTTTGCCTACCCCTGATCCAGAAATGTAAAAGAAATGTAGCCGCCCCGAGTCTACGGAGAGGGGTGGCAAATCAAATCAATAAGAAAGGAAGGAAGGAAGGAAGGAAGGAAGGAAGGAAGGAAGGAAGGAAGGAAGGAAGGAAGGAAGGAAGGAAGACCATAATGGAGAAACCCCCAGGAAGAAGCAGCTAGAAGAAATTGTCTCTTTTTCTTTGAATTACAGAAATATCTGCAAATGAAATGATACTTCCATTTTACAAAGAAACAAACCATCGTTCTTTGCTTTTCTCTCTCTTCGTTTTTATATGCAGAGCGCCATTCATTAACTATTCTATGCATGGAACAACCAATCATGCCTTATGTTATTGTTCATTTATACCCCTTATGCAACCTTCTCTATAGAACTGTAAGCTAAAGCTAACATCTGTGTACAGCACGACTTTCTGTAACTATTCTACATCAAGTCAACCCTAGTGCCATCCAACAGGTTGCATTTTCTTAAATGAAATGCAAATTCCAGACAACCAACGAATCTTCCCATCCTCTGTGCTTATGAATTGTTCTTTCTTTCTCCTGTACAAAAGCTCTCTTCCTCTACTCCTTTTACAGAACCTTTAGTGTTAGAGCAGTGCATGGGGTGAAGAGAATAAGGCTTCCATTGTTCCTGTGTTTGGAAGAACACAATGCCCCTTCTTAAGATAAAAGTCTTGTCTTTCTCTTCATCAAAGTAGCATTTAGCTTTCCCCCTCATCACTATTTTCCTCCTTTCCTATGCCATGGATCCATCATTCAGCATGTGCTATGTGCTTTTCTTCTTTGGAAAAAAAATAATCATTAATTCTCCAGTGACCAAGGGCATTAAATATGATTTCTGTAACTATTCTACACCAGGTTGCATTTTCTTAAATGAAATGCAGATTCCATCTAAAAAGTAGAAAACACAAACACTCCCATTTCTGTTTTTAAAGAATGTTTAAGTGTTCCAAACCTGACTTTTATTTTTAATTATGACAGGGAACAGGGATTTTCTACAGCTGATCTCACCTCTCAAACCAAATCTTTGTAAGGTTTTATGACTAAGATTAGCAATCTGGTACAATGCAGGGGATTGTGACATAGATTAAGACTTGACCAAAAAATAGTCATGTTCTCTTTTCTGTGTTTTCTAAAGGCTCTGACCAGCAAAAGAACATTAACAACATTTTGGAAAAACTCAAGTTGTCAATATTGCAGTGTTGATTGAGGCACATCTGAACAACCTAACCAGATCCAAAATGGGCTGGATATTGTTTAAGGGAGAGTGAATGGAAAATATATACAGTCTTCCCTCGAACTTCGCGAATAGCCTATACCACGGTTTTTCAAAAAATATTAATTAAAAAATACTTCGTGCTTTTTTTTATACCAGTTTTTCCTGCCCGATGACGTCATATGTCATTGCCAAACTTTCGGCTGCCATTGCGGATTGGCTGAAATCTCACTTAATCAATGTTGTTATCGCAAAAAAATAATTATTGTTAATAAATAATTATGTTTATAGATATCAGGATCACTAAGTGTCTTATTCAATGGTGAGTACCAGTAATAATGGTGAGTAAATTTATTTATTTATTTATTATTTGGATTTGTATGCCGCCCCTCTCCGAAGACTCAGGGCGGCTCACAACAAGTGAAAAAACAATCCAATACATAAACCAATTAATTAAAATATGAAAAGTTTTAAAAAACCCTATACTAACATACACACACACAAGCATACCATGCATAAATTCAGCGGGCCCAGTGGGAGATGTTTGTTGGTTGTTATGGGAATGGGAAATGGTAATTTAGGGGTTTAAAGTGTTAAGGGATGGTTTGTGATACTGTTCATAGCCAAAAATAGTGTAATTACTTCCGCATTACTACTTCGCGGAAATTCGACTTTCGTAGGCGGTCTCAGAAGGCATCCCCTGCGAAAATCGAGGGAACACTGTATATCTCTTTCTCTTCTGTCTATTTATCTTATTGTCATCATCCTCACTTATATTGTTCTCCAGTTCAAACATTGTGATTATGGGCAGCTTACAAAGTGTAAGAATCAAACAATTCCTGCAAAAAGAGAAAAACAGGAACTGATCAGCGATCATATTTCTTTTGCTCTTCTGGATGGAAACTCCTAACCATTCATGTCCAAACGCCTAAGCAAGCCGCCAGGATCACTTTAAGTCAGGAATGAGGAACACAGGAATGGCAATGTTTCAAGGGTGGGACCCAAAGCATGCCCAACATATTGGAACATCTGGGACAAGATGATAGCACTGAAGAAAGGCATTCCCAGATTATCTTACCTGTACCACGCAGGTCTTTATATAACACCTTGAATCGCACTCAGAAGCCCGTAGGAAACCAATGCAGCTCAGAGTAAAGAGTGAAGAATAGAGAATATCATATAGGCATACCTGTAACTAGCAATGCTGCTTCTTTCTGGAGCAGTTGTAGCTTTCAGGTGATCTGCAAGGACAGTGGAGTATATTGCAATAGTCCAATTAGGGTAGGAGGCATGAGGGATAGCAAGCAGGGCCTTCCAACCCAGGAACAGGTAGATTTAGCACTCAAGACAAATTTGTAAAAAGGCCTTCTGAACATAATTGTCACCTACTTTTCGAAAAAGGCTGCAACTCCAGGACTTTCAAACTGCCCAAGGAGCTGCTGATACAGTTCTACAGAGGAATCATTGAGTCTGTCATCTGCACCTCTATAACTGTCTGGTTTGGTGCTGCAACCCAACAGGATCAACACAGACTTCAGAGGATAATCAGAACTGCAGAAAAAACAATTGCTGCCAACCTGCCTTCCATTGAGGACCTGTATACTGCGCGAGTCAAAAAGAGGGCGGGGAAAATATTTACTGACCCCTCACATCCTGGACACAAATTGTTTCAACTCCTACCCTCAAAATGTCGCTACAGAGCACTGCACACCAAGACAACTAGACACAAGAACAGTTTTTTTCTGAACGCCATCACTCTACTAAACAAATAATTCCTTCAATACTGTCAGACTTTCTACTAAATCTGCACTTCTATTCTACTAGTTTTTCTCATCATTCCTTTCACCCATTTCCTCCCATGTTGACTGTATGACTGTAACTTGTTGCTTATATCCTAAGATTTTAATTAATATTGCTTCTTCATTGCTTATTTGAGCCCTATGACAATCATTAAGTGTTGTACCACATGATTCTTGACAAATGTATGTTTTATTTTATGTACGCTGAGAGCATATGCACCAAGACAAATTCCTTGTGTGTCCAATCACACTTGGCCAATAAAAAATCTATTCTTCTATTCTTCTTCTTATAATTTGGCTGGTTGTGCTCCTGCAGATCCCTTCAGGGCTTGAAGCCATTGAGATGGTTGGTGTCTCCTTCCAGGCATTGGAATACAATGAAAGCAAGATGGCTGCCGTCCTCAAAATTCTCTTGGTTTCAGAATGCTGGCTGGTTTTCTCACAAGACTTACCCGGCTGATCCTGCTCCCATTCGAGGGTTAATGTCCAAATTGACCATGCTAACCTCCAGAACATTAAAGATTGGTAGAAACAGACAGTCCATCTTACTCTCAAGACATCAAGGGAAAGATTATTCATGATCACTATTTTAAAAAGGTAATCTTCTATTTTTCTGCCATGATCGATGGGTACCAAACAGTGATATTACCAATAGAAGGAAGTTGAAAAATGTGGTGGTAATACCGGTAATTAATCGATAAAGTTCTTTGAAACTTCTTTGAACAATAAAACTATTTTCTAATTGACAGTGCAATCCTGTGTAATGTTATTTATTTCCCTTAAGTTTATCATTTTTATTTTAAAAAACAGCCTCCAATTTTCTTGTGTTGGTGAGTTCTTTTTAAATGTATAGCAAGTTCAAGATTTATGCAGCTCAAAGGGATTTATCGTATACTAAATATCAAGTTTGGTAGCTACTTTTCCATCTAACAAATTTTATTAAAATAGTTTCATAGCTGCAGCTCATATACTCAATGCAGTGTAATTGGACTGATGTAGGGTTTAAATTGGCATGAGGTGGCAAAGGATAACAGTGTGTGCAGATAACACCTAAATCAGATTAAAACACCTCACAATTAGCTACTGCAATGCGTTTGTACCCCATTGTGGTTGCTGAAACCTTTTGAAAGCCTGAAACCTGATGTATGCAAGTTCAACAGTTTCCCAATCAGTGGTGTTGATAAAAAGCTTACTTTCCCAAAATGGACGTTTTAAAGATTTGCAATAGTTGTACTCAGTTATGATTTAAAAGATTGAAAAAATGCTCAGGTATTACTTTTGTCTTTAATTCCTTATGTCAAAGTTTTTCTTAACATCAAACGTGTGCTCATTACTGTATTTATCTTAGTTTATCTCCTCTGTCCTACAGTACACAAAATTCAGAAGGATATTGCTGGCAATGCCACATGTCATCATTTAATGTAAGGGCCAGTGATGATGCTGTTGGGCTAGATGTGGTGGCAAAGTAGGTTTGTTGTAAGGTCTGCTCCCATTAAATATCATTGTCTCTGTTGTTCTGCAGGGCTCTATGGTATGAGTCTCCCGAAAATTCAAGGGTAAAAATTTCAGACACACACACACTTGAAAGTTCACAAAATTCAAAAGAAACAAGCACCCTTTTTGTATTGCAAAGAACACTTGTCCCAAAACAACCTTGTAGGCTGTACAATCTCCTTAATCAGTCCTGAAGTACTTAGCTAGCAGCTGTGAAGAAACGTCACAGCCCTCCTTCTTCCATGAAGTGAGACACACACACTTTGCTCTGCTTTGGTTTCAAAGCTATGAAAAATCAACAAAGTCTGGAAACAGCAAGGCACGGTCCTGAAGAAATAACGATCAGATAATCTTCCACAATGGCCAAGCCAGCACGCTGCTATTTATATCAGCAGCTCTAATTACTGGAGCCCCACCCAAACACAGGTGGCCTCTCTCATCTCCTGTAATATTTCTTCAATTGGTCTCTTCGATGCATAATTCTGTGCATGAGTGGATCTAACACTTCCTCATCCGAATCAACCGAAGATAATGGAGATTGGCTTCCTGGGCTGTGTGCCAAGCCCCCCTCTTCCAAGTCACCCCCACCTTCTTCTTCGTCCAAGGAAACTGCACTACCTGACTCTGTCGGCAATAAAACAGGCCTATGACATGTTGATGTTTCCCCTGCATCCACCTCTACATTCCTTGGGGCTGGAGCTGGGCCAGAGCCAAACACAACAACTGTTATTTTTTTTGTTGCTTGTGAAAATCAGATTAGGTGTTATCTGCATGCAGATATAGGTCTCCCATACACGATCTGAGGAAATACAGTGTCATTGTCCACTATGGCCTGCTACCACAGACAAGCATGGCTTTCCTACTACAAGGTCTATTGTGAACAAATGTCTCATCAGTAATTTCAGAAATAACAAACTTGGATCAAGACCTAACTTACATCATTTCTGATATCATGCAGAGACTTAATAATTGGTGTAGTTTGACTTCAATGAACCAAATGGGAATTTTGTTGTATTACTGTTACATACCGAGTTGATGTGAATCCAAAGGAGGCAACTAACAAATCAATAAAAATGCCCTAATGGTTTTCATGAGTTCTTATTTATAAATACTTAAAGCTCTATGTCATTAGTGCTAAGTAGCATTACAGTACTATGGGGTGTATGTCAGTTTGTAGAATTTTTTTTACATTTGATGCAAAAGCTATTAAAAACAAATATTAGAAAACAATTTATATTAATTTCAAAATCTATGCAGAAGATTCCTTAAGAGGGGTTCCCATTAATAGTTCTATGCAAGAACAATTGATAGATGCTAGCAATTTAACCCCAGTACAGTTAGGATTGGAAATTTTTCACACAATTCCAAACATATTTTTTCAAGTCCATAGCAAAAATAAATTGAACATGAGCTAGAATAAATGGAACTTCCTGGCGCAGCATGCATAATATTGTATGATTGATACTTAAATTAAAAGGAGGCTGCTTCTGTTCATTACTTGCCAAATTCTGTTTCTAATACAGAAAGTTTCACAGGCTGTCATGCCATAGGTATTAAACTGACATGCTTCTCTGTGGGTATATGGCTGAATGCACTGATAATTAAAGAAAATGCTTCTTCATCTTCATTTCAAAAATCTAAAGATCAAAGGATATTGGATAGTTGCCTCTGGGATTTTGTGATCATCTCAAGAGTCCAGCAATGGGCTGCTGGTTACGCGGACCAGTGCGCAGCTTCAGGTGGGAAAATGGGAACTGTGCACGCAGCTGCACATCCCCGTGTGTATGTGCACCCCCACGCAAGATTCGGCTTCCGCGCATGCGAAATCTTGCTTGAAGCCACGAGCATGAGATTTGAGCGATATTCACTGGTTTTTTGCTTCTGCGCATGTGTAGAAGCAAAAATATTGGCAAAACTTGCCAAAATTTGCTCACGCACGTGTCATCACATGAGATGTTGCTTGCTGCGCATGCACAGAAGCCAAATCTCATGCAAATGAGTGTGCAAGTGCCCGCAATGGCTTCAGAGGGCGCAGCGGTGGCGCCAAAAACGAGCAGGCCTTCACTGCTCAAGAAATATATATATGGAACTGTGTTTTTTTTAAAAAAGTCGGAAATAAATAACAATTAAAACATACAAATAGAAAAGGGAGAAAAAAGAAGAAAGCAAAAAGGAAGAAAGAGAAAAAGAGAGGAAAAGGAAAGAGAATCAAAAAGCAAACTATGTATCTCGTTATTACTTTATCTAGTCCCTATATAAATTATTTACATTTTCAGTATGTTTGTTTGTTTATTCGATTTTTATGCCGCCCTTCTCCTTAGACTCAGGGCAGCTTACATGTTAGCAATAGCATTTTTTACAGAGCCAGCATATTGCCCCCACAATCTGGGTCCTCATTTTACCCACCTTGGAAGGATGTTATTTGCAATTATCAATTATATCCATGTATTATTTAGTTTAGTTTAGTTTAGTTTAATCAGATTTGTATGCCGCCCCTCTCCGCAGACTCGGGGCGGCGCACAGCAATAGCAATACAATGTACGACAAATCCAATATTTAAATTACTTTAAAAAACACCACGAATTAAAACCAATCATACACACTAGCGTACCATGCATAAATTTTATAAGCCTAGGGGGAAGGAACATGTCAATTCCCCCATGCCTGATGACAGAGGTGGGTTTTAAGGAGCTTACGAAAGGCTAGGAGGGTGGGGGCAACTCTGATATCTGGGGGGAGTTGGTTCTAAAGGGTCGGGGCCGCCACAGAGAAGGCTTTTCCCCTGGGCCCCGCCAAACGACATTGTTTAGTTGACGGGACCCGGAGAAGGCCAACTCTGTGGGACCTAACTGGTCGCTGGGATTCGTGCAGCAGAAGGCGGTCCCGGAGATATTCTGGTCCAGTGCCATGAAGGGCTTTATAGGTCATAACCAACACTTTGAATTGTGACCGGAAACTGATCGGCAACCAATGCAGACTGCGGAGTGTTGGTGTGACATGGGCAAATTTAGAAAAGCCCATGATAGCTCTCGCAGCTGCATTCTGCACGATCTGAAGTTTCCGAACACTATTCAAAGGTAGCCCCATGTAGAGAGCATTACAGTAGTCGAGCCTTGAGGTGATGAGGGCATGAGTGACTGTGAGCAGTGACTCCCGGTCCAAATAGGGCCGCAACTTGTGCACCAGGCGAACCTGGGCAAACGCCCCCCTCGCCACAGCTGAAAGATGTTTCTCTAATGTGAGCTGTGGATCGAGGAGGACGCCCAAGTTGCGAACCCTCTCTGAGGGGGTTAGTGACTCCCCCCCCAGGGTGATGGATGGACAGATGGAGTTGTCCTTGGGAGGCAAAACCCACAGCTACTCCGTCATATCCGGGTTGAGCTTGAGTCTGTTGACACCCATCCAGACCCCAACAGCCTCCAGGCACCGGCACATCACTTCCACTGCTTCGCTGACTGGACAAGGGGTGGAGATGTAAAGCTGGGTATCATCTGCATACTGATGATACCTCACCCCATGCCCTTGGATGATCTCACCCAGCGGTTTCATGTAGATATTAAATAGTAGGGGGGAGAGGACCGACCCCTGAGGCACCCCACAAGGGAGTAACCTAGAGGTCAACCTCTGACCCCCCACTAACACCGACAGCGACCGACCAGAGAGGTAGGAGAACCACTGAAGGACAGTGCCTCCCACTCCCAACCCCTCCAGCCGGCGCAGAAGGATACCATGGTCGATGGTATCGAAAGCCGCTGAGAGGTCAAGAAACCCGTCCCGGGCCCGCCAGAGATCATCCATCAGCGCTACCAAAGTAGTTTCTGTGCTGTAGCCGGGCCTGAATCCTGACTACTGAGGACCTAGATAATCGGCTTCTTCCAAGGACCGCTGGAGCTGGAGTGCCACCATCTTCTCAACAACCTTCCCCATGAAGGGAAGGTTGGAGACTGGTCGATAGTTATTGAGAATGGCTGGGTCCAGGGAAGGCTTCTTGAGGAGGGGGCGCACAAGTGCCTCCTTGTAGGGATCCGGGAAGGACCCCCTCCCCATTATTTACTTATTTATTGGTTGTTTCTTCTGGTTTCAAGCCATTTGTAAACGTTTTCCCAAATTATATAAAAATATTTCTCTTGTTTATTTCCAGTCACAATTCAAAGTGTTGGTTATGACCTATAAAGCCCCACATGGCATCGGACCAAAATATCTCCGGGACCGCCTTCTGCCGCACGAATCCTAGCGACCAGTTAGGTCCCACAGAGTTGGCCTTCTCCGGGTCCCATTGACAAAACGATGTCGATTGGCGGGACCCAGGGGAAGTCTTCTCTGTGGCGGCCCCGGCCCTCTGGAACCAACTCCCCCCAGAGATCAGAATTGCCCCCACTCCTCGCCTTTCATAAGCTCCTTAAAACCCACCTCTGTCATCACGCATGGGGGAACTGAGATATCCTTTCCCCCTAGGCCTATACAATTTATACATGGTATGTTTGTGTGTGTGCTTGTTTGGTTTTTAATAAGGGTTTTTTAGTTATTTTAAATATTAGATTTGCTATATGCTGTTTTTATTGTTGTTAGCCGCCCTGAGTCTACGGAGAGGGGTGGCATACAAATATAATAAATAAATAAATAATTTTGTAATTCAAATGTAAGCCTGGACATTTCAGTGCAGTCCATAAGTTTACTTATAACCATATTATCTGTTGGGAGATTATTGTCATTCCACATGTGTGTGGGCTAGTCTCGCTGCAGTTATTATATAAATGTTAAGGTAGTATTTTGATTTTGTATGTTGCCCTCTAACAAGCCCTAAAAATATGGAACTGTTATGTGTGACTTGAACCCAGGGTCACATCCAAACACACACCAAATTTTAGCAAAGGGGTTGTTTAGAGAAATAAAGTGGAACACAAGAACTTAGAAAATGGCTTTTATTATCATCAAAACTGTGTTTTAAAATTTACCTTGTTGTATTTAATTCAAACCAACATATCCCCTATCTCTCCTCAAGCCTGTTTACTCAGCTGGATATCCACAGGATCCAATTTTCTTCACATTGGTCCTTGAACGCTCATATAATTGCCATTCATGTAAGTATGGCTAACCTACCGTGCTGTTATCATGCATTTGCTCATATGTGGTATCAGGCAACTCCTCAAAATTAATTTCCAGCCTCCCAATTCTCTTAACTACTGTACATGAAAAGAAAGATAAGATTATCATAAATGTGGTTCAGAAAAATAAAATATGTCCATTGAGATCAGATATTTAACTTAATCTCTTCCAGACGGAAAGCACTTTTCATTACTGAATGCGATGTGCACATTTCTTATGCAAACCTGTGCTATTATTCATCACACTTGATAATATACCACATAGTGTGTGTGAGTGTATGTATGTGTGTGTGTGTGTGTTGTGTATGCCTTGATGGATTACAGCAAAGACTCTTCTATTTTAGTATTTGTTCCCAAAACTGGTTAGTCACATACTATTGGGGGGGGACACCCTATATTAATCATCTATGAAGTATCCATTACATCCAATAAAATTATAACAATGAAACACAGAAATGACAAAATATATTGTTCTAATGATTTATTTCATGATAGTCTGTATATGGAACGACAACTATGTTTAGACGGTTTCTTCATTTAAATTATAAAAACCAATGTGCAACAAGTTTATTACAGATGGAAATTCTGTAAGGAGTTTAGGATTTGAATTCAAATATTAGAAAACTGTTCAAATATACACATTTTAAGCATTAAAGGGAATACAAGCACACAATAATGTATTTATAAATAAGATTTCCAAAATACAGTACAGAACATTTTAACAGAAGTAAATTAAATCACCCATATTTTTTTAAAAAAAATAATAAATGTAACCCAAATATAATCACCAATATAAGTACAAAAATAAGGTCTAAAAAGTAAACACATTTTTGTTCAAGATATTACTGTACAATAATAACAGTAACCTTATAATCTAATATTATCCCAATTCCCTTCTCCCAACCATATCTGCACACAATAATCCAACAGTTAAATGAAAGCAGCAATGAATGCTGAATGTAAACAGTTTTTATGATTTTAGAAATAGTCTAGATACAAGAGGTGTGAATCAAATAGTAGAGGAGTTAGATTTGGAGTAAAAAAATTAATTTCCTATTACAAAATTTTATCTTTTACGTGTCATTACAGAACAATAGTTATCATGGCATTTAAGCTGCAAATTGTTCAGAACCACCGCTATACTTTTTAGAATAGCAAATAGAAAAGATACTTCAAATGATAGTGCAACTAATGTCCCTCCATTTCTAAATATATAGTTATCAGTAGCTCTCCATATTCTAAAGTTCAGAAATTAGTAAGTGGAAGTCCATGGCATTGTGTAAAATAAATACATGGGAGCTGGACTTTATAGACCTGAGTTGTGATTGGAAGGATATCCTTACCTCAGTATTTTTAGGCAGTTTTCTACAGTTATCCAATTTCTTTTGGTAAAACTACTCTATTTCATGTTTTAAGAAAACCGTTCTTTAAAAAAGCACATGAATTTATCAGGGTTAAGTGAATGACTGTTATGAAAAGCAATTTATTTTGTGGATTACAATCGACTTGCAGCGATCATACTCCTATATATTTCACTTTGTCAGCTGAAAGACACTATTTTTGCTTTACTGTTACAAGTGATCAGCAACTAAGGCAAAAGTCAGAAGTACAATGTAAATAAAGCATCCTGTTTAGAGCCCTATTTTTTTTTTTTGCCCAAACTATCCTGTTGTTAAAGGTTATCCTAGTACAAAGCTCCAGAGTTAATAAAAATAAATGGTTAATTTTTGGGTCATAGTCAATTTGTCGAATTCTTAACTTTAGTAGGAAGGTGTCTATTAAATGGCAAGAACAAATATGGAAATATGTCATGTCCACAAACAAGTGACTTTTATTTATAAGAACCGCATATGGCACAAAGCATTAAAACTTCAAGGTTAGAATAGGATTCTTTTATTTACAAATAGGTCTCGTGATTTAACAAAAACGACAGCTGTATCAGTGTGAATTTTAAGCCCATGCCTCTTGCACATTTCAGTCAAAACCATTTTTCTATATTTTACTTTAATTATATTATAGCTCAAGAAATACTTTTTGTCATTGAAATCTCAGGAAAAAAATTTCAAAAGATGGATTGCAATGGAACTCCTTATCTCAAGAAGCATTGCAGATGGCACAGTACGGAGGTTTCACATGCATCCAAAGCA
Source organism: Erythrolamprus reginae (assembly GCF_031021105.1). Classification (NCBI taxonomy): domain Eukaryota; kingdom Metazoa; phylum Chordata; class Lepidosauria; order Squamata; family Dipsadidae; genus Erythrolamprus; species Erythrolamprus reginae. The sequence goes on along the minus strand of NC_091951.1, from coordinate 264,083,048 downwards.
CACTGGAATTCAGGCAGAAACGGATGTAAGCTAACTGAGCCAAGTCACTTGTGCTACACAGATGGCTGCTAGAATGCACAGAAGGTTCAGCTAAGATGGACTGTGGGCCCCATTAAGGACTGGAATGTTTTGGACCCCCATTTTAAGCTATATACTTGGGAATGGTGGTGGAGAATGGTATGTTAATCCTTAAAACTTCCATCAGTCAATAAAACCCAACTGATCACTCTGACCACTGGGAACATTGTCATCACCCTACCAATTTGTCTTCATAATTATTCAGTTGTTATTAAAAAGCCCCCAAGCATTCTTTTAGTTGCAGATTATTCACTGACCTCTTGGTAATATACTCCACTTGGCAAATACAAGCCTGAATTATAATTCATCTTTCTAAAGGGCAATAGTAAATTAAGATTGCAATTTTTAGCAACAGTTCTGGACAATGGAGAATCTAACATACTATATATACAGTAGATATTGACAGCTATATAGTTATCTTATAAGAACACTGGGGTTAATAACTTTTAAAGAAGGGATGAATTGCAGCTACAAAATAGGTCCTTAGGAAACAAAACTTGCTAATTATTCCCAAATATTTTCATGGGATCCTAAATAGAGATGCTAAAATATATAACTAAGCAAATAATGCAGTCTAAAATATCTGTAAATAATTTAGGTGCAAAACACATTTCCAAACACTGTATAATTTGCACCATAATACTTAGCATTTTGTGAACAATATCTACTCTGAACACTTTTTAAAAATCAAGAGATTATGAACAAATATAACAGATGCAGAATAAGAAAGAAAATTAAGCTGCTGTCCTACTCATATTAAAACATATTTAGTCCCAACTAATCTCTCAATTTATTATCCTAATATTATCTTTTATATACACAGGAAAAACATTTTCCTAAAACTGGATTTTAATGTTTATGAAAAAACACAAGAGTATCAACATTAAAAAGGCAATATTTCAGAACAGATATTCTCAATACTCTTTAAACCAACATTATATGCATTATATGACATACGTCAATATTTCAAAGAATATGGAGAATATTTAAAATGAAACATTTTACTGAACTTTTTATCTTAACAGGCATAAAAAACTATTTTTCTGAAACACCTTGATTTGTGTTTGGTGTTTTTTTGACAGGATTATTCTTTTTTTATGATCCATTTTATGATCACTGACCAGTCAAGCAGCTAACATTATTAACTGACAGATCAAGAAAGTACAGAATCTTATTGTATTATAGAAAGAATTTGGTGAATAATCTTGCTGCATCAGGTCACATATCATGGCCTAATTATTTTTTTTCTCCTTCAAATTCATTATATGTGCATGAAAAAAATAAGGCATACAACTACCTATTTTTCTTAATAGTAATGAAATTGCACAGATCAACCAAGAGAGGGCACTTCAAGAACAAAATAAGGATAGATATCTCAAATACTGTACAAACAATATGGGACTCTATGTAAGTATATTCTAGAGAGCATTAATTTTTTGAAAAAGACCTATTTGTACACTTTTTTGCCACATTTAAACAACAATATGGAATGCATGAGAGAGTACAAACAATCTGCTTAATAATATGTTTAGTTTTCAACGCTTTCTCTATTCTCAATTTTAGGTTTGAGCTAAATGTCATCAATATTCTCCACAGACTAGCTTTTCAGATTTAAACTCTATTGGCATTGCATAAACAGTTTGTAAAAGAATGCATTCAGGAGTCATTAGACCCTGTAAATGGATCTAGATGTCTGAGTGACTTTTAAGACATTTGGAAGACAATGCAGTCATCTCATTAGGAATTTATCTGAAAGGTTCTATCTGTAAATTATTTTAAATTCAATCAATTTCCTATTATGTGCCAAAGTTCTCAAGATGGAATTATCAAACGGCTATTCCAAAATTTATACAAAACAAAGTTTTATTTATTTATATCCCAATTGTTTTTATAAATAATTCAAGGAACATACCTATATTCCTTCCTCATCCTACTGTATTCTCCCCGTAATAATGCATGAGTTGAGCTGAGCAAAAGCCTGGCACAAAGTCACCTAGGCAGCTTTTGTGCCTAAGGCAAGGGCTAGAACTCAGTCTCCTGACAAAACTGGTTGTCTAGACCAGGGGTCTCCAACCTTGCGAACTTTAAGACTTGTGGACTTCAACTCCCAGAGTTCCTCAGCCAGCTTTCTGGCTGAGGAACTCTGGGAGTTGAAGTCCACAAGTCTTAAAGTTGCCAAGGTTGAAGACCCCTGGTCTAGACCAAACTAGCTGTAATAGTATAAATATACCAGTAATGTAATAAAAATTGGCAACACGTACAGTATGTGTAAGAGGAGATGGGTGTCAGATTAATGGTGAAATTCATGTTCCATCTGTGAATTATTTGGTAATAAATATATTTCACAGCTATTACAGTTCATAACATCCCCTGTATATGTCATTACATAGTATATGACTCCTATATGACAGGGTGAAGCTAACAGAATATTTGGTTCCAAGGAAGTCTCTATATTAGAGATTGAATCTTGCAAAGAATACATTGACAATACTTTGGTTGCATGATCAGTACTGTACTCTCCATTAGCAGGGAATGCTGTCTGTGGCATAGGTACACTACAGCTAGTAAGATACTTTATAGCTTCTCTTACTAAAAGGTGATAGGGCAAAGAATACCGTAATTAAGCAAAGCTGAGTTAGACCACATTACCTATTAGGCCCATCAGGAAAGATAGGAGAACAACGTGGCGCATTTAAGAAATAGAGGCTGTTTAGACATCATAAAATGAATTAGAATGGCAAATATCTGCTTAGAAAAAGTTGCATTTCCCCCCAAATTCATAAGCATATGTTCATTTGTACATATGGCAAGCACATAAATTTAAAATCCTGGTTTTCTTGATTGTTTATGATGAAAGCTTGAAGGGGATAGAGGCATGGTAAGAGGCTCCAAATGTGGAACAAACCATTTTTGACTCTGTAAAGGATGGGGGGGAAATGACCATGGCAGAAAAGGAAAATGAAACTAATGAAAGTTAGTCAATTTCAGAAAGATGACAAAAAAGTGTTAGAAGACAAGATAATCTCCAATCAGAGTGAATGGAAAGTAGACATAAGGAAAGAGGATATGGAAGCTGTTTGAAACAAGTGAACAGAATGTTATATTAACAGATGCATGTATAATCAGTGTAAACATCTGTCAGAAATGGTTTAGCATAATTTGTTGTTTTTGCATATCATCTGAACCAACATCTGTCATCAGTATTTATTCTGAGTGCCGTTACTTGTAAAATGATAGCGATGCTATCACCAGTCCAGATCTGTACGGAAAAGGTGATTGAAAGCATAACTGCATGCACTCCTTAGCACTCAAAAGAAGCCATATCTGTTCCTGGGGCTGACTCAGTATGTATCTGCCCCCAAATACAAGTAGTCCTTGAGTTATAACAGTTCGTTTAGTGACAGTTCAAAGTTACAATGACACAGAAAAAAAATAACATGGTCATTTTTCACACTTATGACTATTGCAGCATCTCCTTGCTCATTTGATTTACATTCAAATGCTTGACAATTGATTTATATTTATGACCGTTGCTGTGTCCTGGGGTCATTTTGCAACCTTCTGAGAAGCAAAGTCAATGGAGAAGCTAGATTCACTTAACAACTTGCAGAGGTTCACTTAACAAATGTGGCAAGAAAAGTTATAAAATGGGGCAAAACTCACTTAACAAATTTCTCACCTAGCAACATGGATTTTGGGCTCAATTATGGTTGTAAGTTAGACTATTTGTAACTATGGGCCTCAAGGTTACATATGGCAGGCTTGCAGATCTTATAAGCACAAAGGCTCAAAAGTGCAGTACAGATGCAAGAACTGAAGCTATCTTTCCCTTCTTGACTTATTTGGCAAACATAAGTGGAAAAATGATAAGATAAGGCCAACTGAATGAAAAAATGCATTCCTAACAATGCACATAAGTCAGAGATGGGTTCCTTCTGATTTGGACCAGGTCATCTGAACCATTAGTGACCTGCTGATGAGATGAAGATGGCGTCACAAATCCGGTTCTGTCTATGCTGGTCTGTGCATGTTGCCACCTTTTTTTCAGAATTTTTGCTGATTTTTTCAATGCTTGGATGGCTTCTCCTTGTCCTCTGTTTTGAAAACAGTCCTCCCACCCACCCCTGGGTTAATACTGAACTTTATTTCTTCACCCGAAGCACAGCTCTGCTATTCCTCAGCTGTGTTTCGGGCTGAAATCACCTTCAGAGCATGCGCAGAAGTGAATTTGCATGAGGGGATGCACCCAAAAGTTGCGATGCGAACCGGTGGCGAAGGTAAGTGGAACCCACCCCTAGCATAGGTGCATCATGCGTGTTGTAAGCATGAGCTTGAGCCAACATGTCCTCCCAGTTAAGCCTATTTATTTATTGGAAGAATACCCTGTCCTTTTTCCAGAAACTCAAGGCCACTTTCATACGCTCATGCTTCTTAATTACATAAATGGATGTTTTTAAGACAGTTTTCAAAACTGATTACTGATCACTGATTTTATTTATATAAAATGCCTCAGATCAGCAAACATTATTTTCAAAAGAATGGTCTTCCTAAAATTTTACTGTTAAAAAATAGCTGGGATGCAAACCAAGAGACTGATTTATCTACAAACCAAGAGACTGATTTATCTACAACTCAAATTATCAATTTTTATCAATCATAATCTCATCTTATAGGCATGCCTGCTTCACTTCACATCATCTATTTAGAATATAATACATAGTAGATAATGCTAGATGTAACATCTATATTTACTATATAAATACTATTGTTAAAATATCTCCAACATATATTACCCGATCTATGAATGCATGAAATTTAAATTTTAAATACTTCTAGTGGTGACAATACAAAACAAGAAACATAGTACATAGAAACAACAACACAGTAATGTATATGTTTTCAGTAGATATATGATATAGTGATGTTGATAAATTTTATAGGCACAATCGCACCAAAATTAGGCACTTAGTAGAATCCTATGCATATGTATTCAAAATAAATCACTTATAGGTAAGTGTGTAGGACTGCAGCTTAAACCCAGAAAAACATTTCTCCCAGTACAGTATTCCATTTGCAACACAGCAGCTTGCCTGTTCTTTTGGGAGTGAATGAAAAAAATATTAAATATATCATTAATATAAGTAGGATTTAAAAGGTGCTTAACTTTGGTTGGATCATGGCATAAGTTTTGTTTTGTTTTTAACTCAGTATATACTTTTAAGACACATCGAGCACTTAAGGCTAATTATTGCATGTACGAAGAAGATAAAATTGTACATTTTATAACCTTTTTTTTCAAAACAGCAATGGATTTTATATCTTGTTTTTAACATAACATTTTTTAAAAACATGAGGAACAAACATCATTCTTCTTTTTAAAAATCCACTATTAAAATGCCAGTCTTCTCCAGAGATAAGCTGCATTTTAATATCATGCATCATAAATAAAAAGGCATTGGAGTGATGAATAGGAAAAAGAGATTTCTACATAATCCAGCTAGTATGACTGATAAAAAAAAAATAAGAAATTGAAATCAGTCATGATACTTCCAAACCTGTTGATCTGTGTAAATGACAGCATTTCTAGCAAAATCAATTGCATTATCCAGTATCAAAAGAAAAGTAATATTTGTAGATCAATCATTGTTTTTATTATGAACCTGCAGTGATTTCTCTGCAATGCTAGTCTGAATGTAAGTACACTTTGAACATAAATAGAGATGTGTGCCTTAATCCCTAAGCAGAATAAAGATCTTCATTATTAAAATAAAGCCTGGGGCACGTTGTGACGTCTAAGATTGGTGGGTAGATTTTAATTGACTTTAGGAGTGCCATGGTTCTATTATCACAAAACCTGCAACACACATCCAGCATGGAGAACCCATCTGTGCCTACCATCCATCTGTTTAGACGTGATTGGCAAAGTGGTAGGGAATGCGCAGTGGTCGCCGTTGCCTGAAAGGAATAAACCACAGGATCTTCCAGCGAGTGCCAAAAACTTCTGAGAAGGTCTGCTGCCATGGCTTTCGAGGTCTTGATCTACAGACGACAGCATTATTAGTGAAAGACAGCACTCCCATGGTGCACTTCAGTCAACTAGAACAATACAGGATGGCTGGGGATCCATTACTTGACTCTGATGAATTACATCTGAGCCACCATTAAGCAAAGCTTTTCTTTCACTTCAGCGGCAGCTGAGACTTTTAAGAAACACAAACTGCATTTGCGCTTATAGAACTAACATGTCTCTCATAATCAACGAATCTGTTTGCCAACAAAAGAGAGAAAACAAAACAACTCCCCTTTCTGGACTATGCTTTGAGAGAATAGTTTTGCTTGCATCAGATAGAACTTTTTGTTAATTAAAACACCATGTGAATCATTGTGAAAAAGGGAAGCTAAGCTTTCATTAATGCCCTAAGCATGCCGCACACATGCATTTTATTGCCAAGCTCTATAAAGACTTTCAAAATGATACTCACATTTCTTCACAACAGTTGGCCAGTTTTTCTATACTTGTAATGTCCTATTTTAAGAGGAAAAAAAATCTTAAATATTTCTTCCTGTCATGAAAATACAAAGAATGTTATTCTTCAAAGATATATACAAGTAGCACGTATGTAGAATGCTTACAAAAATGTTTCAAATGTCCAAATATAAAGGATCTTTAAAGCTGTAGTCAAAATAATTTATTTCATTTGTTATACTTGATCAAACTAGTGTGCCACTTATTCTTTTACCAAATATTATATTGAGAATAGTGAGCTATTGACTGAAATAATTCATGTATTTTCTGAAATTAAAATATATCCTTAATTTAAACTTTGAATTAAGAAGCAATTCCTTATTTTTTAAAAATCAAGTTGCACAGTATAGCATGTAGGCCTTCTTTGGGATTGTAATTCAGACCTTGGTCAAATTGAAATAAAAGTAAACACTTAGTCTCATCCTGTCTTCACTGACCTATTTGAACAGGACAATTAAATTAAATTAAAAAATCTCTCCAATATCAAAGAATGCAGTTCAGCGTCCTCAGCTTGAGCAATACAGCCACATCAAGGAAAACTTGTCTTTAGATCTTAGGTAATGACGGGGCTGGCAGATGACCTCTCCTGCGTCAAGATTAATTCAAACTATCTTACCAAGCAGAAGGGAAATCTGACATTCATTTTGAACTGGGGTTTGCCAGAGGTTTCACATACAAAGTCATGAAAGTTACAGTATTAGATTTCTTTCAAATAATTTAAATTCAAATAGTAACCACAAGGCAAAAGGGAAAATAAATTAAAAATACAGTGATCCCCCGTTTATTGCGTCCCCAACCATTGCGAACAGGGTACTTCGCTATTTTTCAACCCGGAAGTCAAAATACCATCTACGCATGCGTGCCCGTGGGCACGCATGCGTAGATGGCAACCGGGAGATCAGCTGCTGGGCGGCTTCCCTGAGTCTTCCCCCTCTTGCTGGCGTCAGCGAGGAGTTTCCCCACCGCCCACGCAAACTCCTCGCTGCCGCCCGCCCTTCGCCCGCCCACGCCGTTCATTCTCGCCGCTTTCGAGCTGAATCCGGGAGCGAATTCGCTCCCGGATTCAGCTCGAAATCGGCGAGAATGAACGGCGTGGAAAAGGCGTTCCTTGCCGTTCGTTCTCGCCGCTTTCGAGCTGAATCCGGGAGCGAATTCGCTCCCGGATTCAGCTCGAAATCGGCGAGAATGAACGGCGTGGAAAAGGCGTTCCTTGCCGTTCGTTCTCGCCGCTTTCGAGCTGAATCCGGGAGCGAATTCGCTCCCGGATTCAGCTCGAAATCGGCGAGAATGAACGGCGTGGAAAAGGCGTTCCTTGCCGTTCGTTCTCGCCGCTTTCGAGCTGAATCCGGGAGCGAATTCGCTCCCGGATTCAGCTCGAAATCGGCGAGAATGAACGGCGTGGAAAAGGCGTTCCTTGCCGTTCGTTCTCGCCGCTTTCGAGCTGAATCCGGGAGCGAATTCGCTCCCGGATTCAGCTCGAAATCGGCGAGAATGAACGGCGTGGAAAAGGCGTTCCTTGCCGTTCGTTCTCGCCGCTTTCGAGCTGAATCCGGGAGCGAATTCGCTCCCGGATTCAGCTCGAAAGCGGCGAGAATGAACGGCGTGGAAAAGGCGTTCCTTGCCGTTCGTTCTCGCCGCTTTCGAGCTGAATCCGGGAGCGAATTCGCTCCCGGATTCAGCTCGAAAGCGGCGAGAATGAACGGCGTGGAAAAGGCGTTCCTTGCCGTTCGTTCTCGCCGCTTTCGAGCTGAATCCGGGAGCGAATTCGCTCCCGGATTCAGCTCGAAAGCGGCGAGAGCCAGCGCCCCCCGGACCCCCAACCCGGGTTTGGGGGGCTGCTAGGAAGCCCTCCATGCCGGCGGCAAACAGCCGCGCCGCCCCCAATCTTCGGCTCCTCGCTAGCGCTGTGGGAATAAAAACACCATCTGCACATGCGCAGAAGGTGTTTTTACTTCCGCATCGCTACTTCGCGAAAACCCGCTCGTTGCGGGGGCTCCTGGAACGGAACCCTCGCAACGAGCGGGGGATCACTGTAATGCAAAAAAATGTCAAAGTTAAAAAAAAATCCAAAAAGGGCTGACTGAATAAACTTACATTTGACTATTCTTACTTTATTTTCATGTTTATATGGGGGTATTTAAAAAAACAAAATTTAAGCAGACAGTGCAGATATTGCATAATAATAATAATAATAATAATAACAACAACAACAACAACAACAACAATATTGTTGACTCCATTTCACTATAAATATTCACTTATAAAGAGTGTTATAACCATATTAATACAGCATTAATGTATTAATTACAGTATGTTTCCTAGTTCAAGAATTTTCATTATCTGGATTTTTTAAAAAAAAACTTTTAACCATGGCCATCTGGTTGACTTAACTTGAAAACTAAGCAGGATAGGATTACTTAGTATTTGAATTGGAACCAGTATGATTATAATCTAGACTAGCAAATTAAAAGACATGCACACCTCAGATTAAGGCAATGCTGTGCCCACATAATCACAAGAAATATCATCACAAGGCATTGGGCTTACAATTTAAATATGGACATGTTCACATTTTTATATAAGAAACATAAGAATCTTAGATCTCTACCTTGGAGTCAAAGTTTTCAACATCAGTGTTTAACATACAACATTACCCAGAGAACATCTCACAAACCCCAAAATACAAAAGCTATACTGGATTGTGAGAATCCATAGAATGATTATGTAACAAAATGCTAAGCATGAATGGTAAGGAAAAATTCTCCAAAAAATGAAAATCTGCTCATGCTAAAGATAATGATGATGATGATGATGATGATGATGATGATGATGATAATAATAATAATAATAATAATAATAATAATAATAATAATAAATTTTTTAGACTTGTATGCCGCCCCTCTCCAAAAACTCGGGGTGGCTGTCTAGATACTTGAGAAAAGAATAGCTTTTTCGACATGAATGACATACCCTATGGGAAGAACATGGCATCAAGTGAATCAATTAAAAAAATAAGAACTTTAGGAAAGACTACAATTCTTCCGTATTGTACAAAAATTCATTTACACAGCAAGAAAAGAACATTATTGCAAAATTGCCTTCAGACTAGATTTAGATGTAAAAACTGTAAAAAAAAGACATACATTTGCCACCCTGACCTGACCTCAGGAAGCAATAGCAGGCCTTATCGGGGCATTGATTAATTTAAAACACTTCCGAAGGAATGTTTCGCTTTCTGAATTGTCAACATTTCCTGTAGTGTTTAAGCTTTCTCCCATAGCTGTACATCTAGCTACTGACCGGGAATGACCCTACTTAGCTCAGTACATCTGAGGAGATCACAGCTGGAGGCATCATAGCTCAGTGGCATCTTAAATTACACATAAAAATAGCTTATACGGAATAACAAGAGTCCTAAAAATTTATAGTATCAACTGGTCAAAAAATAATATTAAGACATCTGAAAATGTCTTAATAGGCAGAAAGATCAATCTAGGATCAGCTTCCCTGATCAATTTTAGCCTATCTCACATGCAGGAGAAGCTGAAGAAAAGGTGGATGAAGTCCCAACAACTTTTTTCTCCTGCAGGACCAACATTAGGGAATTCTTTGCCCTCTGAAATTCAACCAGTTCCTACTTTATTAGGCTTCAGAAAATTAGCTGAACTAGAATTTGTTACTCATTTCTAGGATGGCTATTCTATACTTTTTTTTAATTGCTTACTTGATGCACTATACCATGATCTTTAAATATCATGACTGTCAACCAATGAATTCAGGTGCAAGGATAAACTAAATTTTCCAATATGAGAAAACCATATAGTTCCTGCTACAGTTTTGAGAAGGTTTTATTGGCGAAAAAGCTCATTTATTCAGTCCAATTTGAGCTTTACAGGGGTTGAGAAATGGAGAGAAATGGAAATGAAAGAGCTCTGAGCTTTCCCCCAAGTCACTGAAATCTTAAGTCTGTTCAATCCTTCTCTCCCTAAACAGTAAAGATATATGCTGCTACCGTTTAGTGACAAAATAGTTTCCTAGAGGCCTATTTAGACATGAAGGCTAAAATAGTTTGCCTCCCAGAAACCTCCTCTACCAGGCCCTCATTCTTGAAAGATTAATAGAGCATAAATGAGGTTCGCTGATAAGCCTTTTAGAGCATGAATTGAATTTATTGTTAGGATATCTGAAAAAATTATAGCCAGAGTGTAATCACAGTACAACTGACATATAACTGTAACCACTGAAAGATCGGCCACCTATTGACTGCAAGTGCAACCCTTCCCCAGCCCATACTTCAAATTTGCCTTGCCAAAATTCATCTGTAAAATGGCTAATGTCAGGCAATTAAATATTCTTTTCCTTTTTCCAAGGATAACAGTGAGATTGGATTCACTCATTACAACAAAGTCTGAAAATGTCTCATACGCAGATCTACTCATTATACATTGAAAGTATAACATTGGATAGAACACTTGTTCAATTGACCACTATTTTAATAAAAAATGTGTGAAGAAACCAATTTGTTTTGGTTTTAAACTATTCAAGAATTCCAAAAGACTAACTTGAAGGATCCTCCAAACAATACCAAAAACAGATATCACGATGTACATCTAAATACAATGTGCTCCAGATGATCGTTCTTTTGAAAAAAAAATCTGTTAACTCTGTTAATCATTTGCAATAACATATGGAAAATAAAAACCGATCCTGTTTAAGATTTTAAATAAAAATAATCAAAGATAATCCTTAAAATTAGGCTTCAGATTAGTCTCTTCAAAGGATGCACTTCAAGTAAAAACATCTGGCAGTATTATATTGAGAGACAGATCTTTTCTAACTTTGGAAATGAGATTAGTACAGTAAATCATTCATTTGTAAGTGTCCAAGTAATTTCTAATTATTTTATCTGGGTCATGGATAATCCTCTTTTACTAACCTCCCACAATGACATCAGAGAATCACTGCTTAAGCGATTATCCTGTTATTTTCAGCAGTTACTGATAACCTGGATTTTTCATTTATACAAAACACTCCAGATAAGTGGCTGACAAAATAAAAATCTAATGTAAAATTTAGGTTTAAAAAAAAAATGAATTCAAAATGTTTCTGCCTCCAAAATTACCAGAAAATTAAAAAAAGGAAAAATGCTAAATATTTTATTCATTTTAACTAAATACTAATTTATTGTATAATATATTAAATATATGTTTTATCATGCTAGATTTTCATTAACTTCAGACTGATTTTTTTATTATTGACTTCAGATAACTGAAACTTTGAAAAGTGCATGAAATACAATACAAAGCTAAAAATACTGATTTGTACTTTTTTTAAAAAAATCAGCAGCTAAGTGATTAGAACCATACTGATAAGCTTTGTACAGGAATTGTGGAAGTAAGTATACCAGGAAATTACCATTTCAGTAACAGCTCTTTAAATCATTCGCAACCAAAAGCAAATGAACTCATTTCAAATTTCTCACTGAAAAATAATTCACCACCTCTTTAACAAGACATTGAACACATGCAATATAGGTCACAGGACATTAACAATACCAACACCAGTCATAGGAAATATACATATAGTATACATGTATACACTGCCAGAACCAAATTCGGATCACAACTAGGGATCACAAGTAACATCTTGGGGTGAAAATAATTACTGTTTTATAAATAAGACAAGAACAGTTTCCTACAAGTTACAGGTGTGTTTAACAGGGAAAGGCTGATTCCTTTTAAATACATTTAAACCCTCCAAAGCATATTTTTTTTCCTTCTATTCAAGTGTTTTAATAGTTTAAACCAGTGTTTCCCAACCTTGGCAACTTGAAGATACTGTATCTGGATTTCAACTCCCAGAAGTCAAGTTGCCAAAGTTGGGAAACACTGGTTTAAACTGTTTCTACTTTAAACTAAAAATAGCAACAACAAAAAAAGACTGCTTGCCTGTAGCAATGAAGCACATTACATTATTTTTTTTATCCATTAAAAGATAACAGTATCTTCTCACTGGCAAAAAGTGGTGTTGGGGGGATTTTTTAGCAAAAATTATGGAGGCAAAGAATAAAGATAAGCCTTCTTTAGTTAATGCTTTAAAATGCTAAAAGATTTTAAGTTTCTTTCTAATACACCTAAAGAAATGAGGAATAATTCAGGCTATTGATAGGTGATATTTAGCCATAAGGCTACTTCAGCTGCAGACTTTGTCGGCCAAGGAATTCCAGCTGGTGGGGTCAAGAAGAACATTTTTCTGCTGTGATCCCAGAGCCATAGAACATCCTACCTCCAGAAACAAGAACTGCTGTCTTCTGGAAGGGTATCAAATCCGTTTTTGAGGGTTTGGGGCTTGGGGCTTCTAGAGGAGCATTCACCGCTGGAGGTAACTGACAGGGTAAGAAGATCTTATCCCATGCCATTTGTCTCCTTGGCCCTAGGACAGTGATGGTGAATCTTTTTTTCCTTGGGTGCCAAAAGCATGTATACTATTGTGCATGTGTGACTGCCCACACCCATAATTCAATGCCTGGGAACGGCAAAAATGGCCTCCCCTGCCATCCCCCGGAAGCCCTCTGGAGGCCTGAAACATTCCAATTCCAAAAGTCTGGCGGGTCCAGTAGGCCTGTTCTTTGCCCTCCCCAGGCTCCAGAGGCAAAAATGCCTTCCCCCATTTCCCTGGAGACTCTCTGGAAGCCGAAAATGCCCTCCAGACGAGCCAAAAATCAGCTGGCCGGCATGCGCATTGGAGCTGAGCCAGGGTAATGGCTCGTGTGTCAGCAGATAGGCTCCGCATGCCACCTCTGGCACCCGTGCCACAAGTTCGCTGTCACTGCCCTAGGACCTTAAACTTCCTTTGTTCCTTCTTAAAAGTGCATCTAGAAGAACAGCAAAGTGTCCCCATAACAATACCAGAATTTGTCCTCTTTGCTAAACTTTATTCTGGGGCAGGGGTGTCAAACCAGTGACCCGCATGTCGGATGCGTCACATGTAGGTCACACCCACCCCAGATCGGCAAAGGGAAAAAATATCACGAAATGTCACACAATGGCAACATGACACGCCGAGTTTGACATCCGTGCTCTAGGGCTTCTATGTGCATATGAAGCATCAGTTAGCAACGTCCTCAACCAAAATACCTTTTCTCCGAAATCTTTGCAACTGCCAAGGGCAGCTGTATGGTCCTGGGAAGGACCAGATTCATTTAAGGAGATGAGGTCTGAATGCCCCTGCACAGTTTATTCCAAAGATGTGTGCCTATTTCATGAGTGCTGTAGATACTTTCATCTTCCATTATTTATTGGTTCTGGCCAGTTTCCAAACAAGATTTCTTTGGAAAAGATCAGGACATGAAATTCAGATTACATATTGTAGATTCTTCTACTTTTCCCCCCAACAACTCCTGCTGAACTAGGCAATCTTTAGAAAGCCAATTATAATTCTCTATTAGGGAACAAGTTTCATTTTAAACAGAACTTCATAGGTTTGGAGCTATCACAGGCCAAAAACCTTGTATAAATATTTCTTTATTAGGACTCAAAATGGTTAGAGAGAGATTAAGCAACCTCAATAGATATGACATAATAGTTAAAAGTTCAAGCAAACATAAAGATATAAGATCACTAAATAGTTGTGTTTATGAAATAAAATTACTGGTATTGATATTATAAATACTGGTATTGGTATTAGTACTAGTTTGACTATTCTGATATTTAATCTGTTAACTGATCTTTTAGTTGCCAGTATTATATGATTTTTGAATTAAATTACTTTACTCAATTAAATTTTCAACCCAAATGTCTATCCTTAGATTCTGCATCAATGCTTCCCCAATCATTTCACTTAAAACTTGGTAGGGGCACCTCAAAAGGTACAGATTAACTAGAAAAAAGAAAAAAAAAGGGCAGCGTTTAGGCTCCCTGGAGAACAGTCTCAGGGCCATGATCTAGTGTGGCGGCTTCCCAAAAGAAATCCAAATCAGCCATATTACCCTGGAGTGAGAAAGAATGTTAGACTAGACAAGATAGACTTAATCTTGATTAAGTCACTTTGGGTCGTATTTCAAGAACAGGTTGGGGATAATTCAGGAACAGCCGATGGAAGGATGAAAGTGTTAGGGCCAGAGGCTAGGCAGAATCCTAGACACTACTTCTAGAAACAGTCCAGTTTTAGGTACACTAGTCTTGCTTGAGAAAGGTAGCTGGAACACTTCCAGATCACAGTCCCAATTCTGACTGGACAAAGAGAGGGAGAACCGTATCAGAGCACAGTGAAAGAGAGGATGCGCACAAGTTAATGACCACCAAATTTAATATCTTCTAGTTTAGGGACTTAAGGTTATGTCTTCATCATCGCCAACTATTTATCCTCTGCATCAAACTCCTAAAAAACACTGGATGACCTACACTGGTTTTTTGTCACATATAATGGACTAGAAAAATGCTAATAAATTGAAACTAAATTATGACAAGACGGTATTACTATGGTAGCTTGTTAATTCTGAATTGAGCTGGTCCATCCTGTCCTGCAAGCAAACACACCTTCTTCAAAGAATGTGCTCTTAATTTAAAAGTGCTCATGATCCATAATTATCATTAGGAGCACAAATGTTACCATAGATTAGGATGGCTTCTTCTGCATAAGCTTCTGTGCCAGCCACAATCTTAATTAGATGGGGATCAGCCTGCTTCAATAATACATCCTCTGGGAAACTCTCATTTGAATTACTATTAATGCAGGGCTGCCTCTGAAAATGGTCCAGAAACTTCAGTCAAATGATAATAAAGTTCTGAGCCTGGTTGCTGGAACTCAGCACTGTGAACATATTATTGCCAACAAAATGGCTGTTATTTGGTTTCCAACTCTGTTTTGACCCTTTAACATCAAACTGATTTGGGCCCAAAGTACTAAAAGATGAAATCTTCAAACGTGTATTTACGAAAATCCTTGAGTTTTTCTTTTGGTGCTTGTATCAAGAGAAGTATGATAGTTGCAAGCAAAGGGAGTTTTTTAATGCTGCCATCCAACTACGCAGTATGAGTTCAGAGATATGGCCTTTCAACTAACTTCAGCAATCTTTTTTTAAAAAATTGTAATAAGCATTTGTTCTAAGTCTTCAAATCTGCCTGTTTCCCCTCTGCTATATTTTTAACTCATTCCTGGCAAATAATTTTTGATTATAACTTTTAGTAAAGAAATTATAATAGGACAGTACAAATTTTAGAAAAGAAATAAAGGAAATAAGGAAAAAAATAAAGATCAGATAAGAAAGGAAAAAGGCAATGTTATAAAGAAGCAGGTTCTGATCTTAAGAATGGTTATAAATATATTTATATTTTAACGTCTCTCTCTTAAAATTACATGCTAAGATTACAATTCCCTTCTTTTCATAGTCTACCTATAAATTATAAATCTATAAATCACGTAAATCAATTTTTGTTCATTAAAAAAACCCATAAAGGATTCCAGTCACTAATGTAGTTATTGTCCTTTGCCTAATCAGGCAAGTCCATTTTGCTATCTTCTTTACCAACTATTCATCTGTTGGGGTATTTCAGACTCTGTTTTTATGCATATAATGGTCATGCATTAATTATCAAATACAAAAACAATGTTCCATGATTCTTTTCTAATTGTCTCTCCATTAGTCCCAGCATTCTTTGCCAATAATTGTAGAACTTTATCATTTAACAGTATGGTTTTTCCAGTTGTAACAAATAGTTGTGAAAGTTGCACTATCAGAAAGGCTGAATGAATAAAGACTAAAACCTATATAACTATACTACCGGAAGGGAAATGCTGAGAACACTTTGGATGACAAGAAGAACAAATTGCTCAGTACTAGATTAAATACAACTGTTTCCGGGAAGCGCTTATAATGAAGCAAAAAACTTAAAATATTATAGATACATAATGTGAAGGCAAGAGCTATTAGAGAAACCCTGTTGCTTAGAAAAGTTAAAGGTCAGAACAAAACAAGATGTTTAGATAATACTGTTGCATAATACAACACAAGTTGGAGCTTTAAAAAATTAAAAACTAGTTGCTATTGACAGACAAATTTGGCAAATTGTTAAGTTCTGGGTCACAAAGTGTCGAAAACAATTGAACAGCTGAAGAACAACAGATTATATACTTTCAGCACTGCATAAATATATTCATAAAAATATTTCAAAGGAATTAAATACTTACATTAAATACACCAATTAGCTGAGTATAAAATAGTCCAGTAATTCCAACTAACATAATTAAACCCATGAATGTTGATATTCTTGTTAGGGCAAGCTCATGTCTAAACGCAAAGACATCCTGTGAAAGAAAATATAACAGTTTAAAGTTGTTATTCTGATAAGCAGGAAATGCAAAAAGGTTCTCCCAAATTGCAGGTTCTTTGGCCAAAATATGAGTAGCAAAAGTGTTCCCTCATACTTTTTTTTTTGCTACTCATATTTTGTACCCCTGTAGATTATTTACTACGGGGGTCAGTGATGCCTCTGATCCTCTTCTACATAGTAACCATGATACACTTTAAAAATACAAATTGAGCAAAAACTATCGTGAAAACTAAGTCTTGCAACAACTCGGGTTTCCCTATGAGAGTTTATTAAATTTTGAGATTTGCAATGACTTCCGATAATTATCAAGAAATCTGTATGTTGCACACAATTCCTTTCTAGAAAGATCTTGCAAAATTACTCCTCCTACTGGACAAACAACTGCAGTATCTGCAGACTTTCCAACAAGATCTATATTATTTTACTCCTTTATCAAATACTATTTCTATGCTGCAGTCATTCCAGCAGAATGTGCAAATTATAGTCAATTCTACTACACTAATATCTGTTAGTTCATAAGAAAAGCTTTTATCTTCAAGCTATTTAATTTAACATAGACCTAATGGAAGTTCATTTTTAATTTTTATACATTACAAACATTAAATTTTTTATGGATTGGATCTTGCTGAAGTTTGCCAAAAACAAAGTTTCTGAGTCACCACCTACTAGATATTACTTTTATTTAGATTTTAAAATCTGGGAGGGAAAAACCCAAGTAACCAATAATTTGATTTTAACTGCAGTGCAGCCTAATGAACAGTTGTGACAATTGTTGCATATGATGTTGTGGCTATGATGCATCATAAAATTAGTCCTATAATTAGTCAGGAAGGTAATGATGTTTCAGACCACTTAGTGTAAAGAATATGAGAAAGAATGAAATATGACAAGGCATTAATTGCTGCAGTTGATACCATGTAAGATGAAATATTGATTATACTGAATTTTTGTCTTGATAAAACAGGTTTTCCTCACTATATTTGTTCCTTATTGCCAAAGGACAGAATAAAGAATGGATGAGATCTCAACTCCATACATAATAATCATCCCCAAATTTAGCTGACTTTACAGCTGACATTGTTTAGTGGCTTCAACTGGGACTTGATTATTAAGCAAAGTGGTCACTAAATGAGATACCATGATTGTATGATCAGCTTTCTTTTGCTTCACAGACCTGTAACGGTCCTGAGTGCCAGGTCTGATTACAAAGTTACTTTTTTATCACTGTTATAAATGCAAACAGTTGCTAAATGAGACAGTCGTTAAATGAGGATTACCAAACATTTTTGAAACTAAAATAAAATAAATAATTATTTTATATTTCCTACTACCTTTTCACCACCTCCCTTCTTCTCTTGCTCTCCCAGGGCATTCATTCTTTCTTCTCCGCTCACTTTTTTCTCTCTTGGCCTGGTCCCTCCCCAGGGAATTATTTTTGTAAAGGGTCAGATGCTACCCCACCTCTCTGGATGCTGTTGGAAGATCTGCAGGCCAAGGAACCCAATCTGGAATCTCAGCAGACACTCAGACCTGGCAATCTGCTACCTACTACCCATCCATTCTTGTGGTTATACAGATGGCAAGCAGAGTGTGGTTTAAAGGCCATAATTTGACAAGCCCTGCTCTAGATTATCCCATAATTCTCATGGATTCTTATCCTGTCCTCCCAAATGCCCAACAGATTTGGGAGTGTAATAGTAATGTTCGATCTATGAAAGTGAGATAGTGAATTCCCTGCTCCAAAAGCAACTATTTCAATGACCAAAATATGTTAGCGCACACTTTTTATCCTATTCTGACAAACAGAAGCTTCTCTTACCGCATTAACTCTTCTTAGTGGTTCAAAGTAGTAATAGTGGCAGAAATCAAGTAGGAGTGTGTACGAACTCAGGAGTTGTGTGTAGAAGCACAACTGCAAAAATAGCCAATGATTATCTTCACCAACACAATTATTAATCCTGCAGAAAACAATATAAACACAGAGGAACGTCAAAGATTCATAAGATTCAACACTAAAGCAGGTGCGTCAAAAAACCCTAATGGCCTCTAAGGGGAGAAGTGTGTTTCCCATAGTGTCTGAAAGATTTGTGGCAACAAAAAAACATTGCACTCTTACTTTCCTTTGCATTTCTCCTCCTTTCCTTGCCTTCATCACCTCAATTTATAGAGATCCAGTTCTACCAGCTATAACCTTTCACAATGATAAAAGCAATTTAGCTACGTAGGGAATTTTTATAAAGTTGCATCTTTTTGCTCTTGAATGAATATCTTTCTTGTAATAAGGTCAGAGGATGATTATATAGCATATGCCAGTAGTCCTGAACTTAAAACCACAATTGGAAATTCTACTACTAAGTCTACGGAGAGGGGCGGCATACAAATCTAAATAATAATAATAATAATAATAATAATAATAATAATAATAATAATAATTCGAGCTACAACGACTCTGGCATAAGCCAGTGAAAGTGGTCCCAGTGGTACTTGGCACGCTGGGCGCAGTACCAAAGGATCTCAGCGGACATTTGAAAACCATCGAATTGTCAAAATCTCCATCTGTCAATTGCAAAAAGCCGCTTTACTGGGATGGGCAAACATAATTCGCCGCTACATCACACAGTCCTAGGTGCTTGGGAAGCGCCCGACTGGTGATGAAATACGAAATCCAGCATAGTGATCTCGTTTGCTGTGTTGTACTGACATAATAATAATAATAATAATAATAATAATAATAATAATAATAATGCAGTCGTTAGGTAAGTCATGTCTAATTTTCTGATCTTTTTTGCCAGTGAGGTGATTATGCTGAGCCTCTTTTTTGGTCAGATCCAATTTGAACTGAGCTAGCTGTTTTGCCAACTCTTTCTCATGGTGGCTGCTTAGCTCCAATAACTGGTTCCTGATGGGGCCCTAAGGAGCCCAGGTGGGCAGGAGAGGAGTGTATTGGAGGGGGGAGGGGCGATTAGAGGCTGGCAAGGTGCATTTTGATGTGAGTGACACCCACCCAGTCACATGACTAGCCACACCCAGGCAGCTGGTCATTAGGCCAATCATATTAGTGGTCCATGGAATTTAAAATTTTGAATTAAGTGGTTCCTGGGGTGCGAAAGGTTGGTGACCCCTGCTGTAAAATTTAGAAGAATTTAATTATTAGAAAAAGCTTACTGAGTCACTATAATTAAATTAGAAGTTTAAAAAATATGAAATTAGATGACATACTGGAGTCCTCTTACCATGGACAGTGATGATCCATTCTCCTAACACAATGCCCACATCTGCTGCAGTGATGGGAACGCTTTGGTCTCATCATATTACACTTGTTACATAATTCCCAAAGGTCTTTTTCTAATGAGGGAAACAAAAATAACATTAACAGAAAGGCAGAATTGTTGCTAAGTTCTTGCTTCTCGTCAAAAACAACCACAGACTTCTTGTACTTATAGGGACGAATGTTGAGAATTTTAGAAGGAAGCATATAAAATTATGTCCCTTATTGTAATCAATTAAAAGTATTGGATTTTCCCATGTAGAGACTGAAAATGGAATCGCAGGTCATAATAAAACCACACTGAAAATAATATCCAGCTAAACCTCAGAATTTAAATTAAATCTTAAAACTTATACATAGTCCATACAAATTAAATATATTTAGGTACATCTAACTGCTTCCAATATTTATCTGTGCATGTATTTTTAAATTAATTTTATTTTTAAGAATGCATTTAATTCTGCACAAAAGAACTTTAAATGCAAGCTATGATACCTATATTTGCTTTATAAGCATATTTTTATGTTTATATCTGAGCCCATTAAAGTTAGCTATTTTGAAACAGAAACTTAAACAGAATGACATTGAAATAGCCCAACATTTCTTTTATGTATACTAAACCTAGTACTTCCGTAAAATTACATTTATAATGAATAATCCATTTTTTTAAAAAAAAATGTTTATAAAGATTGATTTTAAGTTTTCTGTGAGTTGCCATATTTCTCAACTTGGTGAAAAATGACATACTTACACATTGGCAGTTTAGAAATCTAATATTCAAGATCATTAAACTAGCAATAATGCCAGATGGGAAACTGATTTTCAGTCTGTTCTCATAAAGCCAATGTCACAAAGGTGTTACTCTTTAATAAGAGAGCTACCATTAACAGAAGGCAAAGCTCCACAGTGTAATTGTGGAGGAAAAGCAGAGAATAAATGTATCTGACCATACAAGTATTGTATCTGTGTTTCTAGAATATTGGGGATATCTGCATCCCCCCCCCATCCCCGCAAAAAGAACCTTCTCCAGATTGCACTAATATAATTCAAAAAAATCAAGAATATAACCTAAACTTCTTCTATTTGCATGCAATACACACATGGGATTTCAGTAGGCACTTATCTTAATTATAACATACTGCCTCTTCTGTTTAATGTTGCTTCAATACTTGATTCTAAGGTCTCTAGGGATCTGAGTCCTAATTCTCTCTCTCCCCCTCCCTCTCTCATCAAATATATTGTCCATAATTATGAGTATCCACTGTTGCCAATAGAAGCTTTTTCAAAGAGGAAAGAATTAACCACCCTTTCCTCATTTTCTTTCCCCACTTCCCAATCATCCAGCAATGAAACCTACATTGCATGGAGAAAGGCAAGAAAGAACGATCAGCTTTCTTATTCTCTTCTGCTGGGACATTCAGTCAATTTTACAACATAGCACAGCAATTACGTTTTCTTCTCTTTGTGCTTGGAAGCTGGCTCTTGTGTTGATAGATGGAGATTTAGTTGGTTGTTCTCTAGTCTAGGTGGGGGTAGGCAAAGTTGACTCTTCTATGACACGTGGACTTCAACTCCCAGAATTCCTGATCTAGCAAGATTGGCTCAGGAATTTTGGAAGTTGAAATCCATAATTCATAGAAAAATCAACTTTGCCTACCTCTGGTTTAGGCCAATTGTTACAGGGGGCTTTGAGAATGTTAGGGTGTTCTATTCTTTAAAAAAAAACACCTCATTTTAAAAACTATTTTGAAGGTCTATCTTACTTTCTTGAATATTAACATTGACAGAAAAACCAGGTGACAGATAAACAAAGGAAATTATCAATAAACTTTACAGTTACATCACACGCCCAATTTTTTGGACAATCCCCTGAATGGAAATCAAGGCTGGGGTATTCTTGGTCGGCATGCAATTGTCCTGCCCACCCCACTTTCCCCAGCCTCATTTGCAAGCTGCAATTGTCAGCAATTGTCAGTTCAAGGTACAGTGGTACCTCGTGATACGAACCCCTTGTGATATGAACCCGGGGTTCGGAAATTTTTTGCCTCTTCTTACGAACTTTTTTCGGCTTACGAACCCACCGCAGATCGCATAATGGCACTCCGCTGGGCGCCGCCACCCGGCTGTCACCTTTTAAAACAGCTGGGGGGCTTCTCGGCGTTCTCCTGAACCCGAACCCGAACTTTTCGGGTTCGGGTGGCCGCCAAGAAGCGCCGCTGCCCGGCTGTCACCTTCTGAAACAGCCGGGGGGCTTCTCGAACGCCGAACCCGGAAGTTCGGGTTCCGGAGGCTGCCGAGAAGGGCCCGGCTGTTTCAGAGGGTTACAGCTGGGCGGCGGCGTTCAATGGAGCGCCGTTTTTGCGATCAGCAGCAGCGTTTTCGGCCGATCTGGAGGCTGGAAAGGAGGTGGAGCATCCCAATAGGGAATTCCATGGGCGGAGCTTTGACGTCACCTTCTGAAACAGCAGCGGCGCTGTTCGGGTTCGGGTTCTGAGAACGCCGAGAAGCCGCCTGGCTGTTTTAAAAGGTGACAGCTGGGCGGCGGCGCCCAGCGGAGTGCCATTTTGCGATTTTTTTCTTTTTGCACGCATTAATCGCTTTTACATTGTTTCCTATGGGAAACAATGTTTCGTCTTACGAACTTTTCGACTTACGAACCTACTTCCGGAACCAATTAAGTTCGTAAGACGAGGTATTACTGTATTTTCCAGAATCCCATCAAGCTCTTCAGTCAGTGTTTTCTTGAAAGCAGCCAGTAAATTTGTATAGTAATTCTTCACTTACAACCACAATTGAGCCCCAAATTTCTGTTGCTAAGCAAGGCAGGTTTTTAAATGTGCTTTGCCCCAGTTCACCACCTTTTTTTTTTTTTTTGCCAGAGTTGTTAAGCAAATCACTGCAGTTGTCATGCCATCATTAAACAACTCTGGCTTCCCGCATTGGTTTTGCTTGTCAGAAGCCTGCTGGGAAGGTTCCAAATAGCAATCACATGAGCCCAGGACACCGCACCTATTATAAACACATGCAGTTGCTAGGGTGCCTGAATTCTGATCATGTGACGATGGGGTGATGTTACAACTAGTCATTCTTTTTCAGTCCTGCTGTAACTTTGAACAATCACTGAAGGAATGCTTGTAAGTCAAGGATTACCTGCATATAAGTCAAAATGTATACCATGACTGAGGATATGAAAAGGTGCTGAGAGATTCAGAAGATCAAGGGTATCAATTCCTTAAAGACTTAGGCAACCAAAGCAGTTTCCACCACGAGACAGATCAAAACATGGATCGATATTTTGGGTATTTGACCAATTTAAAGCACACAACTTCAGTCATGTTGATATAAACTGTACCTGTAATTGGTATCTTTGGGCTTTCAGGTAATCTCCCTGGATCTGCTACTGAAGCTCTTAACAACGAGGCAATACAGAACAATGAAAATAGATAGTAGCCTGAAAAACAGATACATTTCCATTCAGAAAACTTTAATTAGTAGGATTTTTGGAATTTACAGAGAAGAATTGCATACACATGTCTGAAAGTTTAAAGGCACTCTACCTCATGCTTGTCATATAAAAGAAGAATATTAAAGAAGCAATACCAAACTGTCAAGCAGAATCACATGAAAAGTATGTAGATGTCTACTCTATTTCCACGTAGGAATTGGATAGAATTAAGAAAATGACAAACTTGACTTACATAGTATAGCAGCTGCAGATATATGTCCTTCTTCATAGTGCGGAAAGAGGATAATTTTTGGAATGAAGAGAGTATTATAAAGCCAGACAAAGATTATCAGGCCCATACAGAACCAGCCCTGAGGGTCAACAACAAAATGAATTCGTAGTCCCATTGTACATAATCTGATGACACTGATTACACAGTGTCCCACACTGAAAGGGGAAAATCAGCCTAAGGGAGAATAGAATTAGAATTAGATTAGCAATATGAATAATTTAGAAACCTTGTTGAAGTGAAATACAGTAGTCCTCGATTTACAATAACAACTGTCCCTGGAATCCTGGTTATAAGTAAATAGGTTGTTTTAGATCAAATCACCATATCACTGGGCTTGATTTTACAATAGTTTTTATAATGGTTGTAAAGCAAGTTGTTACTGTTATTAAGCAAATCATGTGGTCTTAAGTCCAATTCCAATTTGGAATTTGGACAGGGAGTCATTGCTCACAGTCACTCATGACCTCATCACCTCGAGGTTTGACTACTGCAACGCTCTCTACATGGGGCTACCTCTGAAGACTGTTCGGAAACTTCAGATCGTACAGAATGCGGCCGCGAGAGCAATTGTGGGGCTTCCTAGTTTCGCCCACATTTCTTCAACACTCCACGACCTGCATTGGCTGCCGATTAGTTTCCGGTCACAATTCAAAGTGTTGGTAATGACCTATAAAACGCTACTTGGCATCGGACCAGAATACCTTCGGAACAGTCTTCTGCCGCACGAATCCCAGTGGCTGGTAAGGTCCCACAGAGTTGGCCTTCTCCGGGTCCCGTCGACTAAACTATGTTGTCTGGCGGGACCTAGGGGAAGAGCCTTCTCTGTGGCGGCCCTGGCCCTTTGGAATCAACTCCCCCCAGAGATTAGAACCATCCCCACCCTCCTTGCCTTTGTATGTTACTGAAAACCCACCTATGTCGCCAGGCATGGGGTAATTGAGATATCCCTAGGCTAATATAGTTTATGTATGATATGACTGAGTTGTATGGTTTTAATGATATGGGTTTTTAGATGTTTTTAAGTATTGGATTTGTCACATTGTTTGTTGTGAACCGCTCTGAGTCTTCGGAGAGGGGCGGCATACAAATCTAATAAATAATAATAATAATAATAATAATAATAATAATAATTATTATTATTATTTCTAGCTTATCCAATGAGCATTGACATTTTTTGCTGATCACATTACTCCGAGACGTTACATTATAAATGCAAGCCAGTTGCCAAACATCTGAAATACACTCATGTGGTGTAACTGTCGTAACATTGAAAACAGGTTGTAACTTTTTTTCAAATCTGTCATAACTTCAAACAGTTGTTAAGCAACCACTTGTAAGTCAAGGACCATCTACAATCACAGACCAAGGCCACATTGTAATTCTTACTCTTTATTTAAATGATTTTCAAGTCTCTACCTGTAGTTTACACTCTCTAGCTTTATGCATCTTGGATTTTTCTTTTTATATTTAGAGGAGTCTATACAACTTTTCAATTCAAATTTGCTTCCATATAAATGAAAATACACCAGTGGTTATATAAAATAATTTTTAAAAGCAGCATACACCAGTTGGGAAGACTGATATCTTGTTCCCAAAAAGACAATGGAATAGATGCAGGTAAGCCTTCCTCTTAAAACAATTTCAAAGATGGGGCATTTCTATCAATAAGACCAAGTCTTTAAAATCCCCAGTTTTGCCATTAATGGTGTGGTTTCCTCCAAGGTGACTTCAGAATTATAGAATAAAAAAAGTTGGAAGAGACCTTGGAAGTCTTCTAGTCCAACTCACTATTCAAGAAGGAAACCCTAGAGGAGTGATGATGAACCAATGGCACATGTGCCATTGATGCCATGTGAAGCCATATCAGAGGCCATGAGAGGTGTTGTCCTATGTAAGTTCCAGCATGCATGTGTGCGCTGGCTAGCAGATTTTCGGCCTTGGGGAAGGCCTTTTCACCTTCTGGAAGCTTCAGGGAAGCTTCCTGAAGCCCTGGAGTGCGAAAAACCGCCCAACAGGCAAGTCAGAAGTCTGGAAAAATGGACTTCTGGATTGTCTGTTGTACTGTTTTTCACACTCCAGGGCTTCAGAATCTTCCCTAAAGCCTCCTGAGGGCACAAAACAACACAACAAGCAAACCGGAAGTCTCTTTTTCCAAACCTCTGGTTTGCCTGTCTGCCCATTTTTTCATCGTCCTCGGTTTCAGTGAGGCTTGTCCACCTGTGCGTGGGCGTTGTGCGCATGCGCAGAGGCAGCTGCACATGCGTGGTGGGATGGAATCGGTGTAGGTACATGGGCATGCTCTACCGCACACACAAACAACCTTTTGGCATGCGAACAACAAAGGTTCACGCCCAATACCATTCCAAACAAATGGCTGTCCAGTTTCTTCTTAAAAACCTCCAGTGATGGAGCATCCACAACTTCTGGAGTTAAGCTGTTTCTCTGATCATTCTCCCTAATAGGAAATTTCTCCTTAATTCTAGATTGGATCTCTCTGAAAAACGTTCCTTCTGTTACTTCAATGCAGTTTTTCAAATTAACAAGTTTAAAACCACAGAAGGACTCTAAATTATGTACAGAAATGGGCCAAAAATCAGGTTATGAATGCTCAGCATTTTAGTAGACAATGCAAGAGCTCAGCTATAAAGTGTCATTTCACAAAATCTTCAAAGACAGCCTCACATACTGTACATGGCATGGAAACACTCATCCTGATTGTTTTATAACTGTAGCTACAGTCAACCTATTTCCAGACAACCTATTTCCAAACTACAGTCAACCTACTTCCAGACAAAGGATAACATAATTTGTTCACTATCCTAAGCAATATCCAACATGATGTGATAAGGTAACCGCCCCAAGTCTACGGAGAGGGAGGGCATACAAATCTAATAAATAAATAAACATTGGTCAAAACTGGAACAAAGTGCCTTCCTGAAAACTCTGAAATGGACTCCAAGAAAGAATAGGTTAAATTTCAATTTCTGAATAGAGAACCACATACCTATAGAATCTTCAATGTGTTGAAGCTAAACTTTAATCTCCTGGCTCTCATCCAGCCCATTACTGGTTCCAGGTACTGATTCAGGACTTCTGTAGCTTCATCTAAGTGACATATAAAAGAGAAACTATTTTGAAATTAAAAAATAGTAATAATTAACCTTTGCCAATTTTACTCACTTGTTCCATATACTATTAAAAATTGAAATTATACACAAACCTAAATTGAACATCAGTTATTTTTCCCCCTCTACTTCTTCCCATTTTGCTTTTCACTTGTGTGAGATTCTTAGCTTAGAAGCTTAGTTAAATTGTAAGCATTAACTATAACACAAAATAGTTATTCTCAACGCCTACATAGTTTTTTACAGAATTTGCTCCAGCAAAAATGCCATTACAAAAATATGTTAAGTGAAGCTGATTTGCACATACAGAAACAGAACAGTCTATGGGAAATGTTCAAACTGAAAAAAGGTAAAGCAAGTTTTTCTTTCCCAAGAAAAGTTCAGCAAACAAACCAGAATTTGCATGAAAACAAGTCATATTCAGCAAACATACAAGAGAAGAAAGATTACTTCACCGAGGGTGTATCTAGCCATTCTAGTGGTCATACAGCATTTTCTACTTAATTATCAAGTGTTACTTTACTATTAGAGAGGCAATAGCTAAGAATGGAGCATGTTTTCTGCTGCAAAAAGAACACTAAAAAGCTAGAACAGTAAGCATGGGAAGATTAATATATGTAACTACCATATCAATCATTACCATCTTTGGCTCGTGAAAGCTATAGAATAAACTGGGATGGAATTATCTGCTCCATAATTCTAATCAATCTCTATCTGAAAATGTATAAAATTAGACTTTGTAGAAAAACTCTTTTATACAAGGTTCCATTAGAAGTGTCAAGCTCTAAAACAGCAGACAGAAAAAAAACCCCACCTATGATACATTAATACAGGAGGGACAATTTTATATAAAGTCAAGACAACAATTGTTTTCAACCGTTTTCATCTACTCGGTTAAAAGAAAGGTTTGATATGGATAAGAAGATAATCAGAAATTGGTATTGAATTATGTACAAATGATAAACTTTTGTTAAGATCTGGAAAACAGAATAGGTTAAAAAGATTGCATGACAAAATGGGCTTATTAATTTTAGCTTAATACATTTCCATATGAAGAGGATTCACTAACTCTTTCCAAACTAGAAATCTACAGGCCTTTTTCTCCACTCACAAGTGAGGCAGCCTGAAGACAGCTTTAGATGTTCTGCTCTGGAAGCTGTGTTTTCTCTCTTCCCTCCAGATATGGAATGTCAGAAATGCTGGTTGTGTTGATATATATGGAGGAGGAACTTTGAAATGATTAGTAGGCAAACTTGTGGCTCCAACTGATCCGGCCAATTTCCTGTTGGAAGGTCTGTTTTCATCCAGCTCCTGATCTATTCTCTTGCACTCTTGATCCTCTCTGGGTGTGAAGGAGACCAGACTCTGACTTTCATAGTCACTTTTTAAAATCGTGTCATAGATTTACCAGTTGACCTAAAGTGCAAAGCCCTTGAACTGAATAGCCATAGGTGAAGAGGAACATGGAGTTGCTCTTGAAGAAGAAATTCAACAGCATTTACGCAAACACCAGCCTAGCCCTCTGGAAGGAGTGAGGGGGAAAAGCCCTCAAGATTGTCTCACCTTGATTTACTTTAGTATAAGAGCATAGAGAGAGAATTTTCATCAGGCTGTCAAGATTGTGTTATTATATTCTGCAACAATAAAGTAAAGTTCCAGTAATCTTTATGGAATCAGTTTCCTAAACTGGGCTACCATAAAGGGCTGATATTGGCTGATATTTAGATATGTAACTGAAAGTAAAGTTGAAAAGATTTGTCCATTCTATATCCATACCCTGCCTAGCAGGGAATTTCTTTCCTAGTAGCCACTGCTGGGAGGAACTATAGTTCCTCACTTAATGTTCTTGGGTAGTTTATGACTTTCTCAGGCCAATCCTTTCTCAATCACCAACTCAAGGCACTCTTTTCATGTCTTCTTACATGGTTGACCAGTTGAACAGATTGTCCCGTCATTTCAAGAAATAAAACTTTCAGTCATTCTATGAGGAAAACAAAATTAAATGAATGGAAAATCAGCCGAACATCGTGTGTATGCCAATTCTGCAGAGGTTTTTTCATGTGGCGAATAATGTTCACCATTGGAATTTCAGTCAAGTCATGCGACCCATTTACAGCCCTTAGGAATTTATCCATTAAAGCTGCATTGACAATAACACTGACTTGTGTTTTAAGTCCTTGCGGGGTGGGGGTGGAGGAGGCTATTTGAGAGTGGAGGCTCATTTTCCGAGCTTGTCTCCACTATCAAACCAACAGATTGAATTCTTGCTTGGATCCAAAAGAGAGGAAGGGAGCATGGCAATGTATGGGGTGGGTATGTGGACTGTCTTATTAAAACAGCTATGGCGTTGGGCAAGATCTCCCAGCTACCAGGACAAGGTTTTCGACATATAGCAATAGCATTTAGACTTATATACCGCTTCATAGTGCTTTTTCAGCCCTCTCTAAGTGGTTTACAGAATCAGCATATTGCCCCAACAATCTGGGTCATTTTACCCACTTTGGAAGGAAGGCAGGAAGGCTGAATCAAACTTCAGCGGATGGTGAGATTTGAACGGCTGAACTACAGCTACCCTGCGATTCATATATATATGAATCGCATATATATATATATGAATTTATATATACAAATTATATATAAATATAAATTTTTATATACTGTATATATAAATTTTTCTTATCATTGCTATCACCCATTTCCTCCCACTTGTGACTGTATGACTGTAACTTGTTGCTTGTATCCTTAAGATTTATAATAATATTGTTTGATTCCTCGTTGCTTATTTGATCCCCATGACAATCATTAAGTGTTGCACCTCATGATTCTTAACAAATGTATATTTTCTTTTATGCACACTGAGAGCACCAAAGATATGATAGTAGTTTGTATAAGCGTAATATAAATAAAGTAATGATAAAAGAAAACAATAAGACAGGGATGGTAGGCACAATGTTGCGCTTAATAGAAACATAGATTGACAGCAGAAAAAGATGGTCCATCTGGTCTGCCCTTATACTATTTCCTGGATTTTATCTTAGGATGGATATATGTTTATCCCAGGCATGTTTAAATTCAGTTACTGTGGACTTAGCAACCACTTCTGCTGGAAGTTTGTTCCAAGCATCTACTCCTCTTTCAGTAAAATAATATTTTCTCATGTTGCTTCTGATCTTTCCACCAACTAACCTCAGATTGTGTCCCCTTGTTCTTGTGTTCACTTTCCTATTAAAAAGACTTCCCTCCTGAACCTTATTTAACCCTTTAATATATTTAAATGTTTCGATCATGTCCCCCCTCTTTACCTTCTGTCCTACAGACGATATTGAGTTCTATACAGATTATTAAATCTATTATAAATTTAATAAATTAAATTAAATTCTGGCGAGTCTCAGGGAAATTACTACAGCATATCCATACTCATTCACATCCCCACACAAACATTTCTTCCAAATGAAGCACTGGTCGACCCTCTTGAATGTCCCACCCACCCCTTGCTCGTTTGCTCAGCAGGAAGAAGCCAGGGCAGGCAAGCCAGGCCACCGAAGGGCGTCGCTGCTCCCGAAGCACGGCCCGATCCCAAGATTTGCCTCAAGGAGCAGAGAGCCCGAGCACCTCGGGGAAGGAAGGCGCGGAGCAGCCCTGCCAGAAGGGCGGAGGAGAAACGGACCAGGCAGGCAGGCAAGGATCCCGGCTCATTCGGCTCCCTCTTTTTTTCCCCACCGCCAATGTCCATTCCCCTCCCTTCCTCCCCCCGCCCGCTTGCCCATCAGCTCCGTCCGAGCGACAGCGCTGCCTCCCGGCGCTTGGCGTCACTCTCGCGTCGTTTACTCACCGACGGGGAGACCCCCCGCGGACCCGGCGCGCGAGACTCCGCGCCGTGCCGCCCGGCTTCCGCTCTAAACCGTCCCACGCACGCGCACCAAGTAGGCACCTGGACCAACGGCTCGCGCGCCCTCGCGCCAGGAGCCTGGTTGGGTGGCGGGAAAAAAAAAAAAAAAAGCTCGTCGCTTCCTACCCTGCTCGCTTTCCCCCCTGCTGTATATGTGTATATAAATATATAAATAAAAAGCCGGCGGCTTCCTGTTGCTTTCGCTTGACTTCCGTCCAAGAGAGAGAGTTAATTGGGTGGAAACCCTTCCGGCCTGAAGAAGGAGGAAGCGCCGGTTCGTTTGAAAGGCATGCGAGCTTTGATAACCAAGTCTCTGCAGGTGGTCCTCGACTTACGACCGCAGTGGAGCCCAAAGTTTCTGTTCTTAAATGAGACGTTTGCTGAGTTTTGCCCCGTTTACGACCTTTCTTGCAGGGTGTCCTGAAAATCTAAAGCAGGGAAATCAGCAGTTCGGGAAATATCAGGGAATTAGTGAAAAAAAACGGAATAAAACAGCAAAAACAAACTATTAAAATGTTTAAAAGTCAGGGGAAAAATCATGTAAAAAAACCCGCATCGCACTGCCTGGCAGTCAAGCAAAAATCAGCATAACTGGCAACAACTTGCTTCCTCAGCTACCTATATGTCTCCCCAGCTATGATATGATGTCATCTATGACCATGCCTTAACTGGATCGCAAGTTACAGGGAAATATCAGGGAATTTCAAAATATTTCCCCCTCAACATCCTGTTCTTGCCACAGTTGTTAAGTGAATTGCTGCAGTTGTTAAGATGGTAACCTGGTTGTTAAGTGAATCTGGCTTCTCCGCTGACTTGCTTGTCAGACGGTCGCAAAAGGGGATCATATGGCCCTGGGACACTCCCAATTGTCATAAATATATGCCGGTTACCAAACATCTGAGTTTTGATCATGTGACCAAGGGCATGCTGCGGTGACTGTGACTCCCTTTTTGCAGTGCCGTCATAACTATAGAGCAGTCCCTAAATGAATTGTTGTAAGTTGAGGACAACTTGTACCATACAATCTTTCATATAGCTTCATCCCATGTTCTGTAAAGCTTTATAGGTGACAGCTAGTTTGATCTAGTGCAGGGATCCTCAACTTGTGGGCTATGGTCCACTACTGGCCTAATCACCATCGGGCCACAAGTAGCCAGCAGCGCACAAGCATTCCCACTCACATGAATGTCATTGCAAGAAATGCAGGAGATTGCAACCCCACTCACACAAGCCTCATGGTGGGTACTCGGCCCCATTTGCACAAGCCGCGTCAGTGCAAACATGGTAGCTCAGGTATGCGTGCGCACACACATGTGCCTGCCCCTCCCACAAAAATTCCCCGCCAACTCAGAAAGATTGGGGAACCCTGGTCTCGTGGTTAAGGCACAAGGTTAGAGACTTAGAGACCCTGAATTCAAATCCTCTTATCCAGGGATGGATTCCCGATTTCACTGCTATTGGTGCGCTGCATGCACAGCAAGATTTTGCTTCTGTGCCTGTGCAGGAGGCAAAATCTCACAAGGGGACGCAGAAGCAAAAAAATCACCAAAATCTCTCGCACGCGCACGTCCCCTTGCCCTTGCCAAATCTCATTGGGACGCGCCTGTTGTGACACAGCAGAAGTGAAGCTACGCGCACAGCTCAATTTTCACTACCAGTACACCTGATACTGCTCTTATCCATAGAAGCTAACTGGGTGATTTTTGGGCCAGTCACACTTTTCAACCCAAATCATCTCTTCAGCTTGTTGTGGGGAAAATAGGATGAGGGAAGAGTATTAAGTACATTTGATGGCTTGAGTTATTTGTAAAAAATAATAAAGGCGGGATACAAATAAATAAACATTCAACCAAACAACAGCATCTTGAATTGCATCCAGAAAATAAAGTGGCAGACAATGCAACTCACGAAGTAGAGTTGTCAACATGCCAAAGCGTGCCCATCTCTACCCATGCCATTGTATTCTGGACTGGTTGATGCTTCTGAATGGCCTTCAAGGGCAGTACCATATGGAACAGTAAAATAAATTCTTAATAGAAAAGTTGAACATATTTTACTCTGAGTTGCCTCAAGTTATAAACTAAAATCAAAATTAACTTTGTTGCAGGGTTCTTTATTATTTATTTATTTATTAGATTTGTATGCCGCCCCTCTCCATAGACTCGGGGCGGCTAACAACAGTGGTAAAAACAACATGCGACAATTCAATACTAAAACAGCTAAAAACCTTTATTTTAAAGCCAATCATACATACAAACATACCATACATAAATTGTAGAAGCCTAGGGGGAAAGAATATCTCAGTTCCCCCATGCCTGATGGCAGAGGTGGGTTTTAAGGAGCTTACGAAAGGCAAGAAGGGTGGGGGCTATTCTAATCTCTGGGGGGAGTTGGTTCCAGAGGGTCGGGGCCGCCACAGAGAAGGCTCTTCCCCTGGGTCCCACAAAATGGCATTGTTTAGTTGACGGGACCTGGAGAAGGCCCACTCTGTGGGACCTAACTGGTCGCTGGGAATCTTGCGGCAGAAGGCGGTCCCGGAGATAATGTGGTCCGGTGCCATGAAGGGCTTTATAGGTCATAACCAACACTTTGAATTGTGACCGGAAACTGATCGGCAACCAATGCAGATTGCGGAGTGTTGGTGTAACATGGTATATTTAGGCAAGCCCATGATTGCTCTCGCAGCTGCATTCTGCACAATCTGAAGTTTCCGAACACTTTTCAAAGGTAGCCCCATGTAGAGAGCATTACAGTAGTCGAGCCTCGAGGTGATGAGGGCATGAGTGACTGTGAGCAGTGACTCCCGATCCAGATAGGGCCGCAACTGGTGCACCAGGCGAACCTGGACAAACGCCCCCCTCGCCACAGCTGAAAGATGTTTCTTTAATGTGAGCTGTGGATCGAAGAGGACGCCCAAGTTGCGGATTCTCTCTGAGGGGGTTAGCAATTCCCCCCCCCCAGGGTAATGGATGGACAGATGGAATTGTCCTTGGGAGGCAAAACCCACAGCCACTCCGTCTTATCAGAGTTGAGTTTGAGTCTGTCTTATTATCTGTTTTAATAAGATGATATAAATGGGTCAGTAGGCTATCTATGTGAAGAATAATTTCTTAAATTGCAAATTCAGGGGAAAATCCTACAAAAGCATTGGTACTTTTATGGGAAATTTTAACTACAGTATTACATGAAATTTACATAAAATCCATTTCATAATTTTAGACAAGTATGTTATTGTGAACTAGAAATCAACTTCATTAGAATTACCAGAGTTGGGTTCGAAAAAAATTCAGATGACCATTACGTGAAATCCTTGCTTCAATCACAAAACAAAATTATCAGGTAATACGCCTTTCTGAAGTGAGTAAGACTTATTTCTGAGTAAACATACTTAAGGTCGAGTCACCAATTAAGAATCCATGTGAAGAAACCGATAACTTTGATTATGGTTGCAACCGGATGTCAGAAATAAAGGCAAGGTATGTAGGTCATTATTTATTCTATGTAAGTCATAGCACTTAGCTATGATCTTATCTGAACTACAAAAAGCCAAGCAGGGTTGAGTCGGATCTTCTGCCTGACAGATAATCCCAGAGCATAGGCAATGGCAAGCCATATTGTTGCCAAGAAAATTACATAGATTTTTCCTTGAAGCTCACAGGAATCAAACTTAATTCTACAGAGTCTTTACCTTTTCACTGGAAAATCAAATGAGAGAAATGTTGGGTGGGGTAAAATTATGGTAATGAGTGACAGCATCATGCAATATTGCAATTTGTGTGCATACACCAGGCATTGGAATGCAAATATGTAATTGAGAGATTGTGCGTCTTTGTGGTGACATTGCATATGTGGTCATTTTGCTGTTACTGCAGTTTACTACAGATGCTTCTGGGAACAGTCACAATGAATACAATTCTTCTCCATTCACATATGCACAGAAATATTGAAAGAAAGGCAGAACATATTAGAAACTCAAAGTAAGCAAACTTGTAATCCTTGGCTACCTTCAGAAAATTCTTGTGTGTGTGTATATGTAAAACATATTTTTTGCTGATAATGAAAAGGAAGGGAGACTAGTATAGATCTATTTCAAGCTATTTTGCTCTCATCAGCTATCCATACCCTTATACACACACACACACACGAAGAAACGACAGACATCATGATCTCTGGGTTTTGAACCCGACTGTCATAAACTCAGCATCTTTAATAGTTGAACTATTGCACCCCTAGCTGCATATATACAGTATGTACATACATGATAGAATAGAAATGAATAGAATAGAATAGAATAGAATAGAATAGAAGGAAGGAATTTGTCTTGGTGCATATGCTCTCAGTGTACATAAAAGAAAAAGATACATTTGTCAAGAATCATGTGCTACAACACTTAATGATTATCATAGGGGTCAAATAAGCAATGAAGAAATAATCAATCTTAGGATAAAATAAAAAGCTTAGGATACAAGCAACAAGTTACAGTCATACAGTCCTAAGTGGGAGGAAAAAGATGATAGGAATGATGAGAAAAAACTACTAGAAATAGAAGTGCAGACTTAGTAAAATGTTTGATAGTATTGAGGGAATTATTTGTTTAGTAAAGTGATGGCGTTCAGGGAAAATGTTCTTGTGTGAATTAGGATGGATGGACGGATAGACAGATAGAAAGATAATTGATGGTATGTATACACATGCACACAAATGCACACACCAATGTCAAAATATATTTTTAAAAAACAGCAAAAGTCAAATTGGAGGATTCTTGGTGCTCCCTGAGCTTGCTTTTTTTTTTCTTGCAGATGTTTCATTATTTTTGACTTAATTTTGAATCTCATCAAGGCACAATTACATCAAGAAGAATTTCTAGCACATTATCCAAATCCAATGAATTATCTTGTATGGCGTCTATTAAGAAATGTATTTTATGGTTTCTATAGAAAGAAAAATTTTAAACAAATTCTGCCCAGAGCAAAATCAATTATGGCTAATTGCCATAGGCAGATCAGGATGGATGGCAGCTTTATCGCTACCAGCTGGGAATTCTGCCTGGAGCACCCACAACCGATGCACATACTCAGTCTCTTGGCTGTGAAGACACCTCCCATCTGTCAGAGTGGCAGGTTGCCCGTTCGGAGCCAGTCCGATTTTTCAGCTCTGCATTAACGTTCTAAAAGTTATAGGTGAGAAGGCAGCTTAAATATTATTTTATTTTATTCATTGTATTTATATGCCGCTCATTCTAAAACAGACTCAGAACAGCTATGTACTATCAGCTTTAATCATATTTGGAAAAATAATTCTACAACTATGAAATATTTTTAAAGCGATAAAGACTAAATAGTTAATAGGTGTATCCAGTTTGTTTAGCAATTCTGATGCTAAGCAAAACAGTTATTGAGATTTGCCCCATTTTGCCTCACAGTCACTCATGCCCTCATCACCTCGAGGCTCGACTACTGTAACGCTCTCTACATGGGGCTACCTTTGAAAAGTGTTCGGAAACTTCAGATCATGCAGCTGCGAGAGCAATTATGGGCTTCTCTAAGTATGCCCATATTACTCCAACACTCCGCAGTCTGCATTGGTTGCCGATCAGTTTTCGGTCACAATTCAAAGTGTTGGTTATGACCTATAAAGCCCTTCATGGCACCGGACCAGAATGTCTTCGGGACCACCTTCTGCCGCACGAATCCCAGCGACCGGTTAGGTCCCACACAGTCGGCCTTCTTCGGGTCCCGTCGACTAAACAATGTCGTCTGGCGGGACCCAGGGGAAGAGCCTTCTCTGTGGTGGCTCCGACCCTCTGGAACCAACTCCCCCCTGAGATTAGGATTGCCCCCCTCCTTGCCTTTCGTAAACTCCTTAAAACCCACCTCTACCGTCAGGCATGGGGGAACTAAAACATCTCCCCCTTGCCCATGTTGTTTTGCTGTTTGATTGATTGTGTGCTTGTTCTTTATATATATTGGGATTGTTTTATGAATTTCTTAACTTAAAATTGTAATTGGATTGGTGGGCATTGGATTTCTCACTATGTACTGTTTTTTGCTATTGTTGTGAGGCGCCCCGAGTCTGCGGAGAGGGGCAGCATATAAATCCAATAAATCTAATCTAATCTAATCTAATTTATTATTTGATACTTTCTTGTCAACTGAACCATCACAGATTGTTTGTTTGTTTGTTTGATTGATTGATTGATATTTTTTTTATGCCGCCCTTCTCCTTAGACTCAGGGTGGCTTACAACATGTTAGCAATAGCACTTTTTTAACAAAGTAAGCATATTACCCACACAATCCGGGTCCTCATGTTACCCATCTCGGAAGGATGGAAGGCTGAGTCAACCTTGAGCCAGTGGTGAGATATGAACCGCTGACCTACAAGTGCCAAGCGTCCAAATTCTGTTCATGTGATCATGAATGGAGATGCTGCAATGGTTGTAAAGTAGGAAAAACAGGCTTTTTTCAGTGCCGTTTTAACTTTTGATTAACTTTGGTCACTAAGTAAATGATTATAGGTTGAGGATTACCTGTAATAAAATTGTTATAGGCTGGGGGCTATTTTTAATTCAAATTAAATAGCTTCCAAGATGTCAAGGATTGTTAGTGTTGACCTGTCCTTTCCAACTAATTGGTTCTTTTATTCCTAGCTTTTTTTTCCTATGCAGGTACAGTGAACCCTCGATCATCGCGAGGGTTCCGTTCCAGGACCCCACGCGATGATCGATTTTTAGCGAAGTAGCGGTGCGGAAGTAAAAACACCATCTGCGCTTGCGCAGATGGTGTTTTTGCTTCTACTGCAGCCCGCCCTTCGCCCGCCCACCCCGTTGCTCGCGCAACGGCTTCCCTGGGTGCCCGCTCGCTTGGGAACATCCCAGCTTCGCTCCCCAGCTGGGAAGCGGATCTAGGGAGTCCCCACCGCGCGCGCGTTGCTGGGGAAAGCGCGCGCGCTTGGGAACATCCCAGCTTCGCTCCCAGCTGGGGAGCGGATCTAGGGAGTCCCCACCGCGCGGCGCGTTGCTGGGGAAAGCGCGCGCGCTTGGGAACATCCCAGCTTCGCTCCCAGCTGGGGAGCGGATCTAGGGAGTCCCCACCGCGCGGCGCGTTGCTGGGGAAAGCGCGCGCGCTTGGGAACATCCCAGCTTCGCTCCCCAGCTGGGGAGCGGATCTAGGGAGTCCCCACCGCGCGCGCGTTGCTGGGGAAAGCGCGCGCGCTTGGGAACATCCCAGCTTCGCTCCCAGCTGGGGAGCGGATCTAGGGAGTCCCCACCGCGCGCGCGTTGCTGGGGAAAGCGCGCGCGCTTGGGAACATCCCAGCTTCGCTCTTCAGCTGGGAGCGAAGCTGGGATGTTCCCAAGCGCGCGCGCTTTCCCCAGCAACGCGCGCGCGGTGGGGACTCCCTAGATCCGCTCCCCAGCTGGGAGCGAAGCTGGGATGTTCCCAAGCGCGCGCGCTTTCCCCAGCAACGCGCGCGCGGTGGGGACTCCCTAGATCCGCTCCCCAGCTGGGAGCGAAGCTGGGATGTTCCCAAGCGCGCGCGCTTTCCCCAGCAACGCGCGCGCCGTGGGGACTCCCTAGATCCGCTTCCCAGCTGAGGAGCGGAGCTAGGCTGCCCCAAGCTCGCGCGCGCCGCCCGCCCGCCCACGCTGTTGCCGGCTCCGCTTCCCAGCTGGGATGCGGAGCTAGGGTGCCCCAAGCTCTCGCTCCAGCCCACCGCCGCTGGGGTCTTACGGGGCAAGAGGGGGAAGACCCAGGGAAGCCTCTGCCCGGCGGGGAAACTTCACCATCTACGCATGCGTGGAAGGGCACGCATGCGCAGATGGTGGAGTTTACTTCCGGGTTGCAAACTAGCGAAATAGCCCTTTCGCGATCCTTGAGGACGCGAAACTCGAGGGTTCACTGTAGTCAACTAATGACTGGTCACTTAGTGACTGTTTGAAATTATGATACACACACACACACTCCACCCCAAGAAAATTACAACCCCCTCCCATGCAGTCACGTGACTCAGTAATGGGCTCCTATGGGTTTGATCAGGTATGCAGAACCAGTAGAAAAATTTTGGTCATGTCTGCAGAGCCAGTAGAAAAAAAATGATTTTTTTTTTCTTTTTTAGCCTTCTGGGCTCTGGATATGTTTTTCCTATCGCAGTAAATGAGGTTGAATGTGTATAACTTTAGAAGAGCTGTGTGTGCGTGTGTGTACATACACTTTATATAGTAGATAATGTATATTTTTCTGTGCCTGTGTGTAATATGTATGTACATATATGCATATATACATAGAGTTAAAGAGTATATTTTGGATGTTCAGTAATAGTAAGGGAAATTGTATCTCTTTGAGGCAAGGAGAGGCCAGGCGTCCTAACCCTAACACAAACCCTTGATGTGAGTGACATCAAGTTGGCCACCTTTAAGCCAGTCACATGACCTTTAAGCCACCTCATCACTGTCGTGGAAAGGACTCAATTGGGATCAGCCCGCATGAGCTGAAATGAGACTAACCACAGAGGTCGATGGAACTGAGCTACGAAGTTAACTTTATTAGAAAAGTAAAAAATGATTATAATGCCTGGAGCAGGCAAAAGCATGTCTTTACATCTTAAAGACTAGAATAGAAAGATGTCTGCTAGCCTTCTCTTCCTGTGTAGGAAAGGAAGTGAGGAAAGCAGCGATACATCATAGAAAGGGAGGAGCTACATTAACAAACAAGAGTTAACTATTTAACTACTGGATGTTTCTGAATGTCTTTGGAGGCTGTCAACCCACAGCGTGACAATCACATGATCATCAAGCCACTCCCACATGGTCACATGGTCGCAAGCTACACCCACACAATAAGCTACAGCCACAGTGTGGTAGTAAAATGTTTTGCAGCCCTTCACTGCATGTGACCATATTTTAAGCACTTTGCAAAGAAGCATCTGTGAAATCAAACTGTCCACTTAGGAAGCAACACTGATTGACAATCAATTTCACATGCTGTTGCGCACCTTCAGCTGTGTACAGAAAAAGGTATTCAATGAGAATAATTCATTCATTCAGATCTAGGATGTGTTATTTGAGTGTTCCCTTTAATTTTTTTGAGCAGTATATATACTATCCCTATATTTACATTTTATGAATTACTTCTTTCTTTCTTTGTTTGTTTTTTATTTTTTATTTTACATTGTTATGTACACGAATTGTGCATTCTTCTATAAAGACTTCATATTATCCAGTGACAGTTCTAATTCATCTTTTACTTATTCTTTCTCTCTTCCAGTCATTCATATAATTTATTCCATACTAAGTAGTATTCAGTTTCTTCTTTTTCTGTTATTTTCTTCATTAATTTGTCTATTTCAGAACAGTCCATTATTTTTCTAATTATGTCCTCATCTTTTGGTGTTTCCTCATTTTCCCAGAATTGCGTGTATGTTTATTTTTTTGAGCAGTGCATATCAGCTGTCCAAATTCTACCAAGCGCCTGCAGACTGTCCTCAAAGTTTACTCAGTCAAACTTGCCATGTTCATCATCTGCCTGCTGTTTTGGAATGAATCGTAGAAAAGTCTTTATTTTCAATATTTTGGCTATTTTATTTATAGTTGTTTATATAATTTGCAAGCCATCTGGAAAATTGTCCTGAAAATGTGAGAGTATGAATAACTGGAATGGATTTACATAACTTTAATTTGAATTGTACCTAAGGGCTGTCTTTCAGCAAGGGCCTTGTACTGTTTCCTCAAAATCTTACCAACAAATAAATACACACACTTCTCCTATTTGTCGGAAGGGGGGGGGCAATCCTTGTAACGGAGGTTCCTAAATATTGCACAGCCATGCAGAATCTTTCTTGGGGCTCCCTGATGTATGTGTTATGTTGTTGTTTATAAATTATCACAGGAATCACCAGCTGTCATCATAAAAAATTTATTGGCACTCTGTAAATATTAAATCAGCAGGCTGAAATCATGCCATGTGCCTGAGCAGCTGATGCTCTCTTGTGGAGGCAGCCAACCAGAGAAGGGGATACACGGTGTTGTCTACAAGCCTGGTTCTTCATGAGAAATTTTGGCAGGGTCACCCTGTAAGCATCATCTTGAAACAGGAGCTGCATCTTTCCTTTGCATCCATCGCAAACGGTTTAAGATTAACACCAGTGGATGATCTTGGCTACATATTTTTGCTGTGTGAATGGTAATGAACGATTTTAAATCTTATTAGAGTTTATTAAAGTTTTTAGTATATTAATTGGATTTTTAGATATGTATATGGTATATTGTGTTAAACATGTTGTGAGCCACCCCAAATCCTTGGAGAGAGGTGGCATACAAATCAAATCAAATCATAAATAAATAAATAAAATTAAACAAACAAACAAACTTCCTATTCCAAAGATGAGAACCAAAGCTCATTTCTAATGTTAAATGAATAGGAAAGGCAGAGATCTACACCCTCAACCTTTAAAACAGTGAGACCAACCAGTGGTCCTTAGTAGTGTTGGGCGAACCGAACCCACACAATTCAGGTCCTTACTGAATTTTGTGGTGTTCGGCATGCCGGACCCAAACCCGAAATTTTTGTAAAATTTGTGATTTAGTTCGGCGTTTGTGCCGAACACCGCGAAAGCCACCACCCGGCTGTCATCTGCTGAGAAGAGGAGGAGGAGCCGGGCGCCAGTGGCTGTGGAGGAAGGCGAATACATGGGAGCTGTCAGCCCGTCGGGAGGCTGGGAGGGAGGCACAAAAGGATCTAGGGAATCCCACGAAGAGATTCCGGGGGCGGAGCTTTGACATCACGTATACCGGCAGGTTGCTAAGGACGCCAAAGTGATCACTTCCTGGATTCCATGGAATCCAGGAAGTGATCACTTTGGCGTCCTTAGCAATCTACCGGGATATGTGACATCAAAGCTCCGCCCTTG
The DNA here is from genome assembly GCF_031021105.1 of Erythrolamprus reginae. Lineage (NCBI taxonomy): Eukaryota > Metazoa > Chordata > Lepidosauria > Squamata > Dipsadidae > Erythrolamprus > Erythrolamprus reginae. The sequence goes on along the minus strand of NC_091951.1, from coordinate 264,041,190 downwards.
GAATCTCTTGTGGGAGGGATTCCCCAGCTCCTTCAAAGGGAGGTCTTTTCATGTAAATTTTTTTAAAAAAAATTTACGGAAAAGAACGCCACAGTGGCGCTGCAAGCAAAGGGAGGTCTTTTCATGTAAAAATAAAAGGTTTTATTTTCACGTGAAAGGATCTCCCTTCGCTTGCGGCGCTGCTGTGGCGTCCTTTTTTGTAAAAATAATTTTTCTTTTACATGAAAAGACCTCCCTTTGAAGGAGCTGGGGAATCCCTCCCATGAAGAGATTCCGGGGGCAGAGCTTTGGCACCACGAACCATTCAGGTTCGGCCGAATTTTGCGCAAAGTTATTCCGAACTTGCTGAACCCGAACACCGTTGGGTTCGCCCATCACTAGTCCTTAGCAACCCTCCGCTGTCACAGACAACCAGTGATCCTTGGCAGGCGAGGGTTGCTACTTACTGCCACTAAAAGTACAATGCACATACAGCTCCGCATTGCTGGTGTGCATGTGTAGGAAGCAAAATCTTGTGAGAGTCCGCATGCATGCATGAGATTTCAGCAATTCTTTTGCTTCCATGCATGTGCAGAAGTAAAAAATTGCCGAAATCTCATGCCTGCATCCTCTTGCAAGATTTTGCTTTCTGAGCATGCGCAGAAGCAAATTCTCACTGGGGCGCATGCACACACCAATGATGGGGAGCTGCTCATGCAGCTCCATTTTCACTATCGGTATGCAGTGTGGCCCGCACCGGCCAGCAACCCAATACTAATCTGTGAGAAAATTTTGGTGGTCGGCAGAAAAATTATTTGCATTTTTTATATTGCACTAAATACTATTTATCTTTTTAAAAAATGGATATTAGTGGTCTGCAAGATTTAAAATTACAGCAGTGTTTCCCAACCTTGGCAACTTGAAGATATCTGGACTTCAACTCCCAGAATTCCCCAGCCAGCATTTGCTGGCTGGGGAATTCTGGGAGTTGAAGTCCAAATATCTTCAAGTTGCCAAGGTTGGGAAATACTGAATTACAGTATGAATTTGGTAGTCCCTGAAGTCCGAAAGGTTGGTGACCCCTGCTTTAAAACACACACACTGATCTTGCTTCACCTTACAATTTGTTCCTCTTAATTTAGAATAAACTGCCTTTGAACATCACAACAGTAGTGTTTAACTTTGTCTGCTTGAAAGATCTATTTTGTACTCAGGATAGTAACATGGCAATTTAATTATACCACTGCAATTTGTAGGGAGGGAGGGCTCATTGACACAAATGAAATATTCCATGTACGGTGACTAAAACAAATACAGTACACACATAAGGGAAAACAGTACCATCTTAAATTTCTTCTTTCAGTTTTCATTGCTTTCAGGACCCTTTTAATGGGGGTGGGGGAGAAGCATTGTGCTACATGGTCTCACAATCTTTAGCAATACAGGCTTGGTACAGGTTTACCAGTTTATTGAGAGTGTGAGACTGGATTAATAGATAATAAGATATATGCCAGGTACTAATCTTCACAAAGGATAACGTATTTATGCATTCATTCATCCATTCACTCATTCATTCAGTTAAATGCTAGCTCTGCATTGGCTAGCTTCTTATACATGAAGTTAGACAGAAAGTATTTTAGCATCTTTATTATACTTCTACCTGTCATGTGTGCAACAGAAAATAAATATAATACTCACCTCTCCTATTTTGTCCATGACAAATCTGAGACTGAATTGTGAGAAAATACCCAAGCCAAAGCCATCCAGTTGGTTTTCACATCTAAACAAGGACCACAACCAGAGGTGGGCTGCTAAGGTGGAACGGTGAGATGTGTTTGCCCCCATGGCTATGAGTGGTAGCAGCCTTCTGCATGATTTTGCTACTGCATAGCAAAAAAACGCACTGAAACAAGGACGCACATGCGTCTCTGTGCGCGATTTTGCTACCTGCACAGGCAGTAGAAAAATCGCTCTGGGCTCCGCTACCACTCAGAGCCACGGGGGCGAGCACATGTTCACCGTTCCACCTTAGCAGGCCACCTCTGACCACAACTCATGATTTCCTGGTTTCTTGTCCAGTACATTAACTCCTACACTAACCTGGGTGTTATATTGCACTTGTGTGACAGTACATGTCTATTTAGAAGTGAGCCCTGCTTACGTAAAGATGATGTACTTTGAAGAAGGTCTGTACTCAAGCTGTAATCCAGTTCCAAACTTGAGAAAACACTGTTGAGTTACTGCTGAGTATACATATATAAAACTTACAACTAATCAAAGGAACTAAAGCATAAACGAACAGTTTGACAAAAAAAAGCATGTTCACACATGAAATCCTCACCAATTAACCCAATTCAATATGGACAAATATTTTAACTTTTGACCTTACACAAACAGCCTACATAATAGTCCTGGATGCTAAAAATTGGTCTTCCTACTGTCATATTAATGAGTATTTTGTAACCATTGGTAGCCCATTCCTATTTTCTTACAAGAATGTGATTTATAGCATTCATTAACATTACAGATACTGGTTTAAATATTTCTCACAATTTTTATTTTTTAAAAATGTTTGCATCCCCTACCTCCCTAAAATCTGTGCTAACCATAAATATGTAATAGTTTGTTAATTGTTAGAGGCGTCACTGGGATATTTGTGATCCAGAACAACTATTTATGTTAATTAACCTTGATTTTTAAACCGGGGAAATGTACTATGGAGGCTGACAATTACAGTACTTATATTTAAGTAAGATAAGTATAGCAATAACTGGGAACTGTTAATTACTTCCCCTCCCACTGGAAAGACCTTTGAAAACCCAGAATATTTAAATTGAATTTTAAAAACTCAAAAATACACCAGCTACTTTTCAGAACATCCCATCTCCTATGTACAGTCAAATGTGATTGTATGGAAGCCCTTGACCACTCTCCCTGGGGGGCAATTTTGTTCTCTTTTCCTTTCCCTCCTTTTTTTGTTTTTGTTTGAAGCAATATTCTGTTAGCACCTGGGCTCAACTTGCTCTGAATATGGGAGTTGACTCTTAAAATCAGATCCAATTAACACATCCTTGATATAACAGAATAGTGTTAATTACATGCAGCTGATCATTGCTGGGTTAATTAAACACTCACCCCTCCCAGCTAAGGCATTAATCTAATTAACAATTACTACAGCTGCTGTTTTCTCTTTACACATGCTTTCTAAATGGTGCATATTCACACTTCAGTCCTAATCCAGCAAATTCTTCCTCTAAAAGAATTCCACCTTTGAGGTGGATGGCAGAAAGAGGTTAGAAATTGTGGTCAGCACTCAGAGAACTGAATACTTGAGAAATAATTTGATATTGTAGCATATAATGGTGCTTGTTTAAGATCACGCTAATATATATATATATTATTTGTATATACCTCTTTAACTGTTGAACATAGCAATTTTACAGTACTCATTGAAAGGCAACCTTAAATTTAGCACCTCTTAGAACTGGGATTAATGTGCACATGTACATAATATTGTAGAGTTTTGTGCCTAAATTTCTACTGAATATTGGTATAGATATACCTACGTGTGAATATATAGGGGAAATTTAAATTGTACTCATTAGAAAGGAATTGATAGAAGTTTAAAGTTCTTTAATAGGTCTTGAGTTCCTGTATATTTACTATTGAGAGTTGGACAGCATATAAATGTAGTAATTATCACACTTTCTTTTAGTTATACCACCACATATTAGAATGTTATCATTGCATTTTTTAAAATGAGCTGTTCAGATCTCTAATCAACTTGATGTCACATTTGGAGCTATTAATGCTGGGCTACAAAATATGGAGGTTTGCAGCCAAGAACTGATAGCTTGATTTCCCTTCAATTCACGGTTTTTGCCCCTTTGAAATTCAGATATGATGGAGAGGTAAAGACAATTTAAGCTCTATATTGCTGTCTATTGTAGCCAAATGCAGGCCACTATATATTCAAAAAGCTTCAAAATGGACAAATGCACAGGATTTACTAAAACCATGACTTCAAGAAATAAGTGTTAAAAAGCCTTGAAGCTAAAGTTTTACATAGTTTGTAAAATCATTAATTTCAGTCCATACTTTTTTAAAAAACATTTTTATTCAAAGTACATATAGAAAGACAGTATTCCATAATTTTATTGTGGATAAATAATATTCACATTACGCATTTAATACTACTGGTATTAATAGTATTAATACTACTGGTGCAGGAGGAGGCAGCGAAAGCTTTGCTTTTTTACTAAATCTTCACTCCAATAGGTTTATTATTACTGTCCTAATCTGTGTTCCACATTTATCAGAATCATAATTTTATTCTAAAACTTACATAAAACATACCAAAATGTATCCTTAAAAAGATGTATGGAGACTATTAAAATGATTGTTGCTAATCAACATATCAAGTTGCAATTATGTTTAGAGTGTGCTGTTTCATATAAGCTACAACAGTCTTTATCAAGACAGATGCAAAATATTATAAAATGATTTATCCAGTATCCTTGGTCCTTAGCAACTATAGATTCGGTAGAAAAGTCAAGTCATATCAGAAGGTGCATTTGTGCTAAGGCTCATTCGAATACAGAGGTGGGTGTAGAAGCCCTTGTTCCATTTCTTCCATATTCTGAACTTCACACTTGCATTCTTCAATTATCATAACCATCTTGTTAACTGGATTAATCATGGTGCAGTTCATCTTCAGATGCTTCATGGAGAATTTGGTGGGCATGCAGAGGGAACAGAAACTATAAAAGCGATCGTCAGCGCCAGGAACATGGAAAGAACTGCATTTTCCAAAGCATACGTTATTTTGTATCACCACTCTGTCACAATTTTCATGTGTAATGCTCTGAAAGGAAACACATTATTAAAATACTTGCCATGGCACTACCCTGTTTTCCCCAAAATGAGACATCCCCTGATATAGAAACCAAAGGGTTCCTGCAACTCTTTAGGAATAAAGCCAGTACAGTGTTCCCTCGATTTTCGCGGGTTCAAACTTCGCGAATAGCCTATATCACGGTTTTTCAAAAAAATATTAATTAATTTTTTCTATACCACAGTTTTTCCCACCTGATGACATCATACGTCATCGCCAAACTTTCGTCTGCCATTGCTGATTGGCCAAACGCTCGGCCAATCAGCATTTTTATTGCAAAAAAAATAATTATTGTTAATAAATAATTATAAGTGTCTTATTCTATTGTGAGTACCAGTAATAATGGTGAGTAAATGGTTGTTAAGGGAATGGAAAATAGTAATTTAGGGGTTTAAAGTGTTAAAGGATGGCTTGTGATACTGTTCTTAGCCAAAAATGGTGTATTTACTTCTGCATCTCTACTTCGCGGAAATTTGACTTTCGCGGGCAGTCTCGGAACGCATCCCCTGCGAAAATCGAGGGAACACTGTAGTACAAAGGTGAGAAGTGTTTGATACTAAATCATAACTTTACTGTCTTAGATATTATTAGAAAGGCAGAAAGATTTAAAGGGGAAAACTTTTTGCTGTCTCTCTGAAATATACAGACATTTCAATAAATTTCTCAAAGTTATTGCCTAAGAATTTCTCAGCAGAATACAAGTTACACACCTGTTTTCAGCTTTTTGCAATTTCAATAGAACAAACTTAAAGTCTACTGTAGCAGAAATTTCCAGCCCAAAGTTATCAACTTTCTGGGTTTCTTATGCTTTTGATATTTCAGATCATATTTGTTTTCACCTTATGAGCTGCGTATAGTTTTATAACCTTTATTTTAGCTTTCCATCTATAAATGGGGGGGGGGGGAAATAGCTCATCTTCCAGAGCTATTCTAAGGTTGAACTATTTAGTGGAGCAGGGATTATTTCCAATTAAAATATAATATAAGAAAGTACTATATTTATTGGCAGTCACTTTACCTGGGAGAAAGGAAGCTTGTTGCAAACCTCCTGATGAATCTCACTTATCTTGATTGGAAGGATCACCTCTTCAGATCTTGACTTGGTCTTCAATTTAAAAAGGTCCCAGAATTTTTTGGCATCTTTTCTGAAGGCTGCCACTGCGTCTCTCCTGTTCTGTTGGCGAGAAGATGGATGTTTTGGATACACAGGGGATGGGGTTATGTTTGCAGAAGCCCAACCTCCCAAGTCACCAGCCACTTCTTCCTTAACTGTATCTGGGAACATAAACCGAGGGCCTCGTGGGAAGTCTTGTTTGATTTTCATTTCCATCAAGGATACCACTGGCCTCTCAGGTTTCTTACCAACGCCTTCAAGTTCCCCTAAATATTTGTTGAACATATCACGTATGGAATTTTTCTGCCCCCCTTCTTCTTTTTGCTCTGCTTTTCCAAACCATGAAATCAACAGTATCTGAAACAATAGTAAAAGCATTATTCTTGACAGTTGCCTTTCTCCTTCAATTCCCTTCTGCTAAAAATAAAAAAACAGCCAGTAGGAAGAGTGTTGTATTTATAAAGAAAGCCTAAAGTACTCAATTCCAGCTGTTGAGAATGGGGAGGGAAGAGGGGAAGGCTAATCAGTGATTAACACCCATTAACATTCATTAAGGTCAGCCTCTAACAAAGATAAAGTTAGCTTGTCCTGCTGGGTGTGTGTTTTGTGTTTGGATTTCAGTTACATCTGTTTTCTTTAGTAGAGATCATTCTGAATATTTGGATTAGAAGTCTAGCTGTTGTCTAGATACTAGGGTGCTTATTAATTTACCCAATACATTTAGCCCCAAGTCACATAAGGTGTTATGGATTCAATACAACAACAAGGAGAAAACTATGTTTGTAATTACACATTACAACAAAGTTTAATTTCATTTCTTAGTCAGATGAAAGTTTATCATTTGAAAATAATAGCTAGATTATATCTAGCCAAGTTATATGCCATTTTGAATGGATCTAATTAAGATTTTTTTTAAAAACATTAGCACTGCAAAGACTAACAGAAGATGCACTTTTTGAAAAATGCAAATACTAAATGAAATAATGAGCCAGTTTCTCACTACTCAGATTTTAAAAACTCTTACAATTTTGGAAATGTTCTAGTTCAACCAATAGTTATTGCAAGGCTCTTTCCAAGTTATGTAGGTCTTTTAAAGTCTTACAATAGTTAATTATATGGCAGGGGTGCCTTTCAAATCACCATTACAGTTTATAAGCAAAAAGCAGCACTGATAAAAATATTTTTCTCAGTGTTGTACCAACAGTATCCAGAATGTTTATAGACCTCAAGGGGAAAGTATTAGTGCATGCATATCCCCAGAGTGCAGCCTTTAAGTATAGTCTTCCTTCTCATAGGTAGGTATTATTCTCAACCTTGTTTACATATGAACTTGTTGTGGTTAGCTCTGGCCCAGCTCCTGCCCCAAGGACTGTGGATGTCGGGGAAACATCCACATGCTTGAAGGCCTGTTTTGCCGCCCCCCACCCCATGGAATCTGCTGATGAAGGCTCCTCTGACCAAGAAGACATGAGTGACAGGGAGGAGGAGAGTGTGGCAGACAGCTCAGAAGGAGATCAATTATCTAGCTCCTCCTTGGATTCAGAACAAGAGTTAATGATACAGCCACGCATGCGGAGAGCGATGCATAGGCAACAACAACTGAGATTATTATCAAAGAAAATGAGGCCAACTGTGGTTAGGTGGGGCTGTGGTAATTAGTGAGGCTGCTATAAATAGTGCCCTGTGGGTTTGGCCATTGTGGAGGATTATCTGATCGTTTGTTATGTTTCATGACTGCTTTACTGACTTTGACTTTTTGTGTGCTGATTTTTCCCTGCTTTGAACCTAAACTAGAGCAAATTGTGTTTCACTTTGTGAAAGAAGAAGGACTGTGAATTGCCTCACAGCTGCAAGCTAAGTATCACAGAACATGAACTATTTGTAAATCATGGATGACTCCAAAAAAAGGTGTCCATTGGTTTGGATCTTACACTCTGTGTAAAAGGGAAATGTACATGTCTACTCTTGGTACTACTACTATGGCCTTCCATGGGTATCATCGTAGTTGTAGACATTTTATCTATTTCTGTAGAAGTGGGCTTGCCACAAAAGTTCAGTAAAATGAAAAGTGAACATTCTTATTTCATTTTTCTAAAAGCCACAATGAACCGGTTGGGTACAATGAGAAAGTTGACTTTATATTAAAGTTTATATGCAAAACCCCCCAGCTGATATAAGTATCTTACTCATGCTGCACCAACAGTATCTACAATGTTTATAGATTTCAATAGTGTCTTCATATATGAACTTTCAAAGATTGTTTGGCTGCAAGTTATTGCTGTTCAACATGATATCACAATAATCTCACCAGAAGGGATGGATCCTATGTCTTTCCATATTATGGTATAATTTTTCATAATTTCATAATACTTCTCATTTGAAAGATTGAAAACAGCATTGGACAGCAGCTCTCTAATAGCTTGACCCATAACCTAAATATTTTTTTTAAAAAACAACCCATATAACATGTTCTAAAATAGCGAGTAAAAACATAAGTGCTTTCTCTAAAACTGGGAATGTAAGTTTCTATCTGAGATAGAATGTGGATTTAAGAAGCTAGGGGAGAAAGTCACTTTAAAAGCTTCGTTTTATTATGACTTCAGTAACCAAGTTGTCCAAGCGTGGAACTCATTACCAGACTCCATAGTGTCATCCCCAAACCCCCAACAATTTACCCTTAGATTATCTATGGTTGACCTATCCAGATTCCTAAGAGGTCAGTAAGGGGCGAGTACAAGTGCACTAGAGTGCCTTCCGTCCCCTGTCCTATTGCTCTCCTATATCTCCTATACCTTTCTTCTATTCCTATATCTCGTCTTCTATTCTATCATTGATATGTTCTTTTCTATTCTTTCTTAGATATATTTTACTATCTCCTCTATAACCTTCATCATGTATTTTACTATGTGTATATAGATATATACCCACTAAAACCCTCATTGCGTATTGGACAAAATAAATAAATTTATATATATATATAAATTTATATATATATATATATATATATATATATATATATATATATATATATATACACACACACACACACACACACACACACACACACACACACAGGTATATATATATATATATAACTGCTGGATGCAGGAAGAGATGTCTCTATTCTCATGAACACATAAAACAGACAGGGATGGAGGCAGAGATAATAATCTTGGTAAGCAGTGAGTCCAAAGGAAGCTGTTGCATTGTTTAAGAGTCTGTCTGGGTCCTCCTTACAGATTTCAATTTGGATATTGTAAGTTGCTGCAATTGGCTCTAATGGATGTGGACTGAAATGAATAAACATCTTCGGGAGACACATGCCACCATAATACATATTTGCATAGTTGTTGTTTTCTTTGTGGAATAGCCATCCTGAGAGGAAGGAGACAGACCTGCATTCAGCTTTAGGACACAAAGAAAGAAGAGATGTGTGTGTGTGTGTGTGTTTAACAAATGTTGCTGTTACTTATCCCTACAAATAAACATTTGGTATACATCCTATAAGGCTTACTGCTATGTCACTCAAGATAACCTCTGTCCCATTGCAAGGAGGTGGTGTAATGGCTGAAAAGACTGTTGTCTTCAGAATTAAAGAGGTAATTAAGTGACTGAGATTCTGTTGTTTTGCAGTTCAAAACAATCAAGTAGCAAACCAAATATAAGTGTTTCACTGCCCCAGAAAGGAGGCATTTTTGAAGTTCTGGAAGTAAAAGTGTTGTAAATTTCAGGCAGAGAACTCCTCAGTTGGTTGTATAAGTGCAGTGTTTCCCAATCTTGGCAACTTGAAGATATCTGAACTTCAACTTCCAGAATTCCCCAGCCAGCATTCGCTGGCTGGGGAATTCTGGGAGTTGAAGTCCAGATATCTTCAAGTTGCCAAGGTTGGGAAACACTGGTCTATTGTAAAATACGTTGATTTACAGAGATGAAAAAAACGATGACTTGAAATATCCTCAGCCTTTTTTCTTTTCATTTCTTCCACCTGTGCCCTCCACCTTCCCTTTTCTCTCTTTTTTAAAGGAAACGAAACAACTCTATGTGATTGTTTGGGTCACTGAATATGACAATCATGCACCTGGACAATCCGTGCTGGAAAAGCCACATGATGTGTATGTGTGTGTGTGTTATGTATTTGTGTGGAGGAAGAGACCAGGCAGAAATAGGAACAAACACCACCTGTGTTTCAAATTGCCTCCCCCTCCCTTCTATGGGTAGCTGTTGATGCAATATACTGTACTTTCATCAGCACCAAGTTTTTATTTCTGGAAGATTGATTATACAGTTTGAGCAATCTCCAATGCCATTTTTTATTAATACATTCAAATTTAGATATTACAGTAGAAAACAGCACACAACGCATGCCATTTAAGATGCAAAAGTAGATTGGCACTCTTTAAGTTCAAATAAACATATTATTTTATCTAGATTCATTCTATCCCTTTAAATACACATTGCAGGAAAACATTTATTTTTAGTGCCACTAAAAAGGAGGGGGGCTATATGCCCATAATGGATTGTTGTATTTATAAATATTTTCACCTACTTATTAATATGGCATAATAGAAGTTAAAATTGGACTTCCAAAAATTACACATCATTTTTCTAAAGAGCAGTCTCAGATTTATATACAAGGGTGTATTAGAAGATTATTGGTATGTCAAAGTGAACTGCAGTGAGTTTTTTTTAGTACATCTCTTTTTTTCCCTTTCAGAATTTGTCAGAATATTTATTCAATTCCAAGCTTTTTATTATTATTATTATTATTATTATTATTATTATTATTATTATTATTATTTATTAGATAATAATAATAAAAAGCTTGGAATTGAATAAATAATTCCATAATTATAATTGATTGATTGATTGATTAATAATAACTCAAGTAGATTACCAAGTTTACTTTGCACATTCTACAACACATTCCAGTCTATGTGAACTTCCCATATATTCTTCCTATATATTTTTTTTATGTGCAATTGGATTTTATTTTCAAATTATATCTCCCATTTGCAGTACAATTCTTTCTAGCAAGCACCCACATGAAAGGATTGAGAAATGTGTATAACTTCTCAGATTTGTCTGGCCCAGTCTAACACCTTCAAAATGTGTTGGACTGCAGCATCGAGAATTCCTGTCTAGGTTGGTTGTAGTCTCAACACATCACAAAACTGACAAAAGTTTAATGCACATTCAGAATGTCTCCAATGTTAATGGAGGAAAGGAAAGAAAACTATCAAAGGGAGATTGGGGGAAATTTAGATGAGCTGATCAGCGATGGTAGCAAAAGTTAATATGCTTTTGTTGGGAAATCAACTAACATTGATGGCTAGGGAAATCCTATAATATTTCTGAATGTATATTCATAACTCAGTCTATTGTAAAGGGAACACATTTCAATTTGTTACCATGAGAATTGGAAAGTTCCCTTGACATGTAGCAATAGCACTTAGATTTACATTTCATAGTGCTTTAGCGCACTCCCTGAGTGGTTTACAAATGTTAGCATATTGCTCTCAACAATCTGGCTCCAGGGTCATTTTACTGACCCTGGAAGGATGGAAGGCTGAGTCAACCTTGAACTGGTCAAGGTTGACTCCTGGTTATAGGCAGAGTTCTCCTGCTTAATACTGTCAACAGTGTTGACAACTGTATTCTAACCACTATGCCATCATGACACCAATATTCACCCCAAATATAGAGAAATTTATCACAGAATAATGTGATGCAATTTTGTTACGGGAATCTTTGACGTTTGTTGGAAGTTCATATCCAGGTATATTATACAATGGGCATGAGCATTATGGAGTGGTATAATGTCCCCCCCCTTTATATATATATATATATATATCTGCAACCAGTTTCATTTGACCCAATGAAGAGCCGAAAATTGCCTTAATTTCTAAAGAACAGTTGTGGTGCATGAAACATCCTACCCAAGAAAGATGGTGAGTAGCATATGATATAATGTCTATATTCATTTATAGCTCTTTACAGTTAACCTTTTAGCACCTTGAAAGAGACAGAAATGAACTCTAGAACCAATAAATTTGATTCTTGACACATAGCCCTTGTATCACAAACACAGGAGATCAACAGAAGATAGGATGGCAAGCAGAAAACAAAATCCAGCATCACATTTGAACCCTTTTATCATGTAGTAATTTTTGCAAATGCGCCAAGCAACTGTCCATTTATAAGTTCCATCAATACTTCCAACTGCCTGAAAACTCTTGTAGCATATGGAAGGCCCAGCAGGTGTCTATCAGTTTTGTTCACAGTTTTGTGGAGCATATATAACTGTATGCTTTGCCCTTCCTGCAGTCTTTTCTTTGCCATTTTCCTTGCTGTTGGGCTAAAATACAGTTCCTCCTTTGCTTTGAAAGACGAGGTGGGCCTCTTCTCCAGTTTGTGAAAACAACACGTTCCCTGTTGCTCCATTCCAGCTGACCTGGGTTTCGCTGATCATTCAAACCTATAATGCAGTATATGGAAAGTGAACACAAGAACAAGGGGACACAATCTGAAGTTAGTTGGGGGAAAGATCAAAAGCAACATGAGAAAATATTATTTTACTGAAAGAGTAGTAGATCCTTGGAACAAATTTCCAGCAGATGTGGTAGATAAATCCACAGTAACTGAATTTAAACATGCCTGGGATAAACATATATCCATCCTAAGATAAAATACAGAAAATAGTATAAGGGCAGACTAGATGGACCATGAGGTCTTTTTCTGCCGTCAGACTTCTATGTTTCTATGTTTCTATATGTATAACCAGACAGTCTGAGAACAACTGATTCAAGCATTTTAATAAAATTTTATTGGTCCTATCTGATCTTCCATGACACAGATTTTTCTAATAATTTTCAGATTTTTCTCCCTTCCACAATAAATTTGTTCCAGGGACAAGGAATATTACATTTTTTTGCAAAAACAGATTCTTCTGGGATTTAGACTAGAAAAAATTCTGAAGGTTTAGTAGCTGTAAGCACAGAACTGCTGCAAATGATCATATCTATTGATTTCTGACTGTCTTTTTACCATTTGACCGAGAACGATTCTTCCATTACTTTTGGGACACAAGGGAAAATCTAAAAATAATAATAATGGAAGTATGGATGGAAGGGGCATAGCCAAGTGCCATGGCGGCACGGAGTTCCCTGCGCTTCACTGGGGAATCCTGATATCTGTGTTGCCTGGGGACCCGGTTCAATCAGACTCGGTCAGTACCACCCTGAAGGGGTGGTAAAAGAAGGGATACATCATCGGAGATCCAGGAGGGGATGGAACCCCCCTTCAGTAACTGATAAAGAGCTCCTGACTGGTGGCACTGGAAAACAGCTTGCTAAAAGCCATCCAAGCCGCAGCGGCCACAAACAGACTGATCGATTGGAATTTTGGATTGGAAATCACAAAGAAAAGTGCTAGAGAGACGAGTTGGAGCTGGTGAGTTACTCTGTCAATGAGAAGATTTGGGACTTTTAAAAAGATTAAAACAGGAATAAAAGAACTGCCAAAAAAAAATGAAAGCAGCTATTTAGCATAGAAGTATATAGAAGTAAAAAAAAAGCCAAAGAAAGCAGTAATTAATGTTCACCCTTTGAGAACTCTTGGAAATATTGTTATAATGAATCAATTTTAAACTATGAAACTAAGACATTTCTGAATTAATATGAACTGATTTAAAGTACTTAGTATATTAACTAACAGGAAGAATGGACTTGGAGAGCCAGTGAGGAGAGCTCTGGTGGATTTCTCGCATTGTAGAATTCAGCATCTCTCATAGGGAAATTGTAAGAATACCTACCTATCCAAAAAGGTCTTTTTCCACTGAAGTTCCAGAGCCAACGCATGTGTGACTTGGAAGCCACACTTACTAAATGGCCATGGTACCTAGAAATAAGATATTTTTTAAAAAAATCAGAGGAGACACAATACCTGCTACTCATCAACATAGTTCCCTCTAAGCTGAGCAGTGAGCAATCGCTCACTTAAAAATCATCATCAACTCAGAGTTTTCCAAACCTGCCCAGAAGCCAAGAGGGAAAGAGTGAGAGGGAAGGAGAGAGAGAGGAAGAGAGGAAGAGAGAGAAACAGATAGAAAAAAGAGAGGAAGGAAAAGAGAAAGAAAAAGAATGGGAGTAAGGAAGAGAGAAAGAAAATCAAAATCTAGTTTGAAACTAGCTCAACTATTTAAGTGGCATTTTGATATTGATAGAGTTGCCCTATTATGAGCTCACTGTTATAGACACACAGTACAGTATTTTATTTTGGAATTCTCTGAGGCAAAACAGGGTAGGTTTTTTATTTGTTTGTTTGTTTGTTTATTTATTTATTTATTTAATATTTATTTATTTATTTATTTAATATTTATTTATTTATTTATTTAATATTTATTTATTTATTTAATATTTATTTATTTATTTAATATTTATTTATTTATTTAATATTTCTGTGCCGCCCAGTCCCAAAGGGACTGCCGCTCAGACACTATACTTTTCCGCCCACCCCCCCCAAAAATTAGAGGGAACACTGCTCATCAAGATTTTTTCTTTCTTTATACAACCCTATAATCTCTTAATTTAGACTAGAGTCAGGGCAACTGAAGGGAGCTGAGCTTTTACTGGTCAGATTCCTTTCCTGAGTGGAGTTCACAGCAGAAATTTTCTCCTGAGAAACATCTGCCTCTACCTAGAATTGAACTCTCAAAGTGGTAGGGGAACATCCTCACCAATTGTTGTGTTTGGGCCTGGGCCAGCCGTTGCTCCCACAGATGGGAGAGACGCGGCACAAAGTGAATGTGAAAGCCTGACTGACAGCCAGGAAGATGTGGCAGACAGCCAGAAGGATTCAGCAGACAGCCCAGGGGATTTGGCCTGCAGTCCCTCAAACAGTCTTTCCTCCCTGAGTTCTTCTGCAGATCAATATATTGATCTACGTAGCCGAAGAGCTATGCAAAGAAGGGATCGCTTTAAGGAGTATTACAAATCATTATAGGAGCACCTGGGCTGGGTGTGGTTCCCTTAATGAGGGCTAAAGGGATAAAAGGGAACAAGGGCCAAGGCAAACTGTGGCTGTTTATCTGTGTTGTTTTGTGGTTCCTGCTTCAAAGTTTCTGTGCCGTTGGAGTTTTCAACCTAGCTTTTTCAGACAAGTAGGAGGTGAAAACTCTGGGACTTGCTGTTTGCTTCAAAGATTCAACAGGACTCCTGAAATGTCTTTGCTCATTCCAGGTTGTCTTTGTTTGTTTTTCCATGTGTTTTTTGTATGCGGCTGAAGTAAGTCATGCATGGTTTTCGGACATTAAGAACTGTTTTTTGAGTAAGCTATTTTTGTTTATCTAATACAAGTTTGCTGATTAGCAGAGCACAAGTGTGTTTGATTTCTTTTCATTGGACTATTACGCATTGCTGAGCCAGTCAGGCAGAACACCAATGAGCCGCCACACCCCTCACTCATCAAGATATAATAAGTGCACTAATTACTTGCAATTTAACGATAGACACCAAGACTGGGAGTCATTAGTAAGAGTTTTAGGAATTATTTTTGAAAGGACATTTTGAAAAAGGTTTTCTGCATCCCTTTATATCTACAAATACAATTATATATAAGCAGCAGTTTATTTCACCTAAGCATGCTGAAATTTTTAACATGCTCTACAGATAGTCATCGACTTACGACCATAATGGAGACTGGAATTATGGCCGTTAAGTCATGGCA
The DNA here is from genome assembly GCF_031021105.1 of Erythrolamprus reginae. Taxonomy (NCBI): domain Eukaryota; kingdom Metazoa; phylum Chordata; class Lepidosauria; order Squamata; family Dipsadidae; genus Erythrolamprus; species Erythrolamprus reginae. Next base: position 264,025,480 of record NC_091951.1, on the reverse strand, counting down.
CTCATTAAGTAGGCCACCTTGAGCCTGTGCCCAATTTTTATGACCTTTTCTGTGGTGGTCGTGAAACAGATACAGCTGTCATTAAGTAAATCTGTTTTATCCAATGGATTCCCCCACCATCAAAAAACCAGAGGTAAATGTCAGAAATCAGCAAAAAAGTCAAAAATTGCAATCATGTGTCACTCAAAACAGCTTGTACAGATCAGCTGGTTCCCAAAGATCCAAAATGCAATTGTCTATGGGGCAGGGAGGGCTGTGGCCATCAAAACTTCAAAACAGGTCATAAGTACCTTTTGGGGAATCCCTTGTAATTTTAAACAGTTGTTAAGGGATGACTTAACAACTGTTAAAGCAGTGATTTTCAACCTTTTTTGAGCCGCAGCACATTTTTTACATTTCAAAATCCTGGGGCACACCACCAACCAAAATGACACAAAATGACACCCTAAGACACTTTCCTCTCTTTTCCCATCCCTGTCTCCTCCCCACCCTTGTGTGTGTGTGTATACACACTCTTGAGCCATTTCCAAAAACAGGTGAGGGCTGGGGGGTTTTTCTCTCTTATTCTTTGGGTGCTTTTTATCATATGCTTTAAATCAAGAGTCACTTCTCTCTCTCTTTTGTTTCTCTCTCTTTCCTCTCATTCTGTCTCAATCATTTTCTCATTTCTCTTATTTTCCTCCCCTTTTTGCTCATTTATCTCTCTCTCTCTCTTGCTTTCTTTCTCTCTGACACTTGCTTTCTCTTTTTCTCTCTTTCTTTCTCTCTCTCACTCTCTCTCTCTCTCAGCAGTTTTTTCCTCCCCTTTTTGCTCATTTATCTCTCTCTCTCTTGCTTTCTTTCTCTCTCTTTCTCTCTCTCTCTTGCTTTCTTTCTCTCTCTTTCTCTCTCTCTCTCTTTGTTTCTCTCTGTTTCTGTTTCTTTCTCTCTCTCTTTCTTTCTCTCTCTCTCTCTCTCTCACTCTCTCTCTCTCAGCAAAAAGTTGCGAGACTGGAACCTGAGCTTCCTTTTTCATGGCACACCTGACCATGTCTCATGGCACACTAGTGTGCCACGGCACACTGGTTGAAAAACACTGTGTTAAAGGATGACAAATATGTTACCTGTATGGTGCCTTAATCATATAGGAAGACATTCTAACTTAATTTTCATAAATTCAGCAGAAGTTGGCTGAAAACGGTCAGGTGATTAAAATATATATTTTTCTTGCTTGGTTATGCTTTTTCAACTCTTACGTAAATAATTACTTGAAAAGAAAAATATTTTTGTTTGCCCATACAAGTGTGTGCGTGTGTATGTTTGTGTCTAATATGTATGCAAATTCCTCTTCTATAGGAAAAGTTTATAGATCAGATTAAAGTTTATTGCCTTAAAATAACTCATCATAAAACCATTTACTGTGAACAGGAATGATTCTTCTTATTTGTCAAATAAAACTTCTTATTTGTCAAATGAAACTAAGTTTATTGAGATGGTGTCTCAAGAACATTTCTACCAATACAACAGAAGATTTAGATCTGGCATATTTCTGAAAACCCAAAGATTTTTTTTTCCCAAAAGGCAACTAAACTTTCCTGTTTTTTCTTTGGAAACACTTTGCTCATCATCCAAGAAGCTTAATTCAGACATACTTCTGAAACGTCTTGCTGCTAAATACCTCATTGTTTTATCCTGTCTTCCAATAGAAATGAGCAGAACCATGGTTAATTTAAAAAGTTGGTTGTCTCGGACAATTGCTTTTGGGTATTATGAAAAGTCTAGAAGCCAGGCAACGGTGAGTTCTAGTCCAGCCTTAGTCATGAATAACCAGCTGGGTAACCTTGGGCCAATCATTCTCTGAGCCCAGTCCACCTCACAGTTTGTTGTTGTGGGGAAAATAGGAGAAAGGAGTATTATGCATGTTCACCCCCTTGAGTAACTAATAAAATAATAAAGATGAGATAAATATCAAGCAAACAAAAAAGAAAAAGAGAAGAGAAAAGAGGAGAAGGGAAGGGAAGGGAGGGGAGGGGGGAAGGGGAGAGGAGAAGAGAGGAGAGGAGAAGGGTGGGAAGGGGAGGAGAGGAGAGAAGAGAAGAAAAGAGAAGAGAGGAGAGGAGAAGAGAGGAGAAGGGAGGGATGGGGAGGAGAGGAGAGGAGAAGAGAGGAGAGGAGAAGGGAGGGGAGGGGATGAGAGGAGAGGAGAGGAGAGGAGAAGAGAGGAGAGGAGAAGGGAGGGAAGGGGAAGAGAAGAGAGGAGAGGAGAGGAGAGGAGAGGAGAGGAGAGGAGAGGAGAGGAGAGGAGAGGAGAGGAGAGGAGAAAAGGAACAAGGTTGTTCCTACCGTTTCTTGCAAGTTTGAGCAGCAATTGCCCATGTGGCTTTTGACTCAGTGATTAGTATATAGCATCTTCCATCATGATAGCTCCATCCTGACTGACAGGTTTTCATTTTAATATCCTGGAATAAAGCATTTTTTAAAGTTCAGAATGACTTGCTAAGTTGTCCACCTCAAAGGAATTGATTGACTCATTTCAGAATTGTGCTTGGGAAAGATAACATTGGTTAATTGAGTCATTTCTGTTCTAAACTATGAAGACGGACTATCTTCTGCCGCATACCTCCCAGCAACCAATTAGGGCCCACAGGGTTGGCCTACTCCAGGTCCCATCGACTAGGCAATGTAGGTTGGCGGATCACATGGGAGGACCTTCTTTGTGGCAGCTCCGGCTCTATGAAACCAACTGCCCCCAAGGTTCGCATTTCCCCCACCCTCCTAGCCTTTCAAACACACACACACACACACACACGCAAAATCCCTACCTTGTTTGAGTAGTTCCATAACGTCCAGCCAGTACCATTGCACAGAAACATCTTCTGTATGTTTTCTTCAAAATACAGAAGACCCTTCAAATTTGGTGTGCATCTATTTGGAAATGAAAGGCTGTCAACCTGAAATCGAGGAAGACATTTATGAGGTAAACAACATTTTATGGGTGTTGTGAAAGAGAACACTTAAAATATCAACATTCTCTATCACTGATGGTGAACCTTTTTTGGTTTACGTGCCAAAGAGGGAGGGTGCATATGCACTAGTGGGTACACACATACTCACACCCATTTCCTCTCCCTACACATGTGCGCTGCCCCGCAATGCACATCTGCACAACACCTCACTGAATCCTGGGACAGTGAAAAGAAACAGGGAAATGGGCAAATCAGAAGTTTGGAAAAAATGGACTTCCGGTTTGCCCATTGGGCTGTTTTTCATATTCTGGGAGGAAAACAGCCTTCCCCAAGCCCAAAACCTAGCTGGCATATGCACTGGAGCTAACATAGAGCAACACCTCGCATGTAGTGATGGATGAACTGAACCCGCACAATTCGGGTCTGTACTGAATTTTGCGGTGTTTGATATGCCGAACACGAACCCGAAATTTTTTAAAACTTCAGGCAAAGTTCGGGGTTGCATTCGGAGCTTGGACGTCACCGGCAGGTTGCTAAGGATGCCAAGGTGATCACTTCCTGAATTCCATAGAATCCAGGAAGTGATCACCTTGGCGTCCTTAGCAACCTGCCGGTGACGTCAAAGCTCCGCCTCCGGAATCTCTTTGTGGGAGGGATTCCCCAGCTCCTTCAAAGGGAGGTCTTCACGTAAAAATAAACATTGTTATTTTTATGAAAAAGGACACTGCAGCGGCGCTGCAAGCAAAGGGCGGTCCTTTCATGTAAAAATAAACATGTTTATTTTTACGTGAAAGGACCGCCCTTTGCTTGCAGTGCCGCTGCGGCGTCCTTTTTTGTAAAAATAACAATGTTTATTTTTACATGAAGACCTCCCTTTGAAGGAGTAGGGGAATAAGAGCTGTGGCCTGCGTAACATAAGTTCAGCATCACTGTTCTATATTATTCATTGTTTATTTTTAAGATTAAGTTTATGTATTTTTGTCAATAGATGTTGAATCAGTGACATCATTGAAGAAATCCATCGTTTAAAAACCTCTTTCAGAATTAAGTGTACAACATTGTCAGGCTCCAAACCAAGAATGGTGATTCTTCCAAGCTAAGTTCTTTATTGTTTTCACATCGTTGGACAGATTGAGTACTCTACCATCTGCATATACTGTACCATATACTGTACCCAGTGAACAATTAGGGAAGGTCTGTCTGCACCCTCTTTCTTTCACATATAAGATCAGGGCTGAGTTACCTCTTACTCCTTTTTAAATGCATCTCCTCCCTCCTGGGAATCCACTTGCCTACTAGATTCCATCACAAAAATTTCCTATAGCTTTACTTTTTATTGTTGTCATAAATCAAGTCTACGGATCGGGGTGGCATACAAATCTAATAAATGAATGAATGCATGAATGAATGAATAAATAAATATATAAAATTAAAAAATTAAGAAAAAACATGTGAAATGGTCAAACTTCTGGTTTTCAAAATGCTTCAAAATTCACCAGAGAGATGGGACTTTATCTTCCTATAGCTCTATCCCATTGGACAGTTTACTACTCTCAAGCTGCTGGGAACTTTAATTCTGGAAGGTGACATCTTCCCCACTGGAAGTGCAAATTCAACAGAACCTACCAGAATGCTGGAGTCTGCTTGAAGAACTTCTGTTTTCTTGGAAGAATCTACATTATTTCTTGGCTGTTTTTGGCTTCTTAAAGATACAGGTTCCATCTTGGTTTTTCTAGGCCCAGAATTGTCCTCTTCTACTTTTAGCCCTGTCAACCCATGGTACTTTGTAAGAAATAGAAAAGAGAATTTCACACAAGTTAATTCCACAAGCATTTAATAAGAGGGAGGGAGGGAGGGAAGTATAAATACAAAAGAGGCAAAGGGTACCTAATATCTGTGGGAATAATATTTAAAGTAAAGCTGCTCTGGTTATATACTGTATAAAGTGGGCAGTAATTTTTGAGAACAAACAAGATATGCAAAGTGAATTGATAGATCCTCCTATCCTATTTTTCTCTATTTTTACATGATTTGTTTCTAATACTATATACTGGCTATTGTGGTTAGCTCTGGCCCAGCTCCTGCCCCAAGGACTGTAGATGTGGGGGAGACATCCACATGCCGCAGGCCTGTTTTGCTCCTGGTGGAATCTGCTGATGAAGGCTCCTCTGACCAAGAAGACATGAGTGACAGGGAGGAGGAGAGTGTGGCAGACAGCTCAGAAGGAGATCAATTATCTAGCTCCTCCTTGGATTCGGAACAAGAGTTAATGATACAGCCACACATGCGGAGAGCGATGCAACAACTGAGAGATTATTATCAAAGAAAATGAGGCCACCTGTGGTTGGGTGGGGCTGTGGTAATTAGTGAGGCTGCTATAAATAGCAGCCTGTGGGTTTGGCCATTGTGGAGGATTATCTGATCGTTGTGTTTCGTGCCTGCTTTGCTGACTTTGACCTTTGTGTGCTGATTTTTCCCCGCTTTGAAACTAAACCAGAGTAAAGTGTGTTTCACTTTGTGAAAGAAGAAGGACTGTGAATTGCCTCACAGCTGCAAGCTAAGTATCACAGAACTGATAAGGGACTTGTACAAATTACCAGTTTGTTTGGAGACGAGTGCTCTTTGCTATACAAAAAGAGGGCTTAGTTTATTGGAATTTTCAGTATAAAGAACATTGTTTTGAATTTTCAAACGTCTGAAATTTGTATCTGTGAATTTTCGGGAGGAGTCTACCAGAGAGCTTGACAGAACACTGGCTAGGGAAGCTTATTGGGGATATGGGGGTAAATGGGAAAATGAGCATGGAAAGCATTCTTGCACTCAACATTCACAAACATATTTTGCACTAAAACAGTTCTTAGTTTTCCTTGCTTTTGCTGTTAAGATTCAACCTACACTCTCAACTTCACCCTATTTCACACATAAAATTGACCAAGGCAGTTTAAATAGTTGTCATCAGCATTTCTAAGCCAATTAAACTGAAAATACATAGAATCTATACTAAATACTTTTTTCATCACAGAAAGTGATGAGTACCCTGAATTCATCAAGTATTCTATGTAATGGAACTATAAATAAATATTACAAATAAGGAACTTGTTACTCAGTAATGTTCTTACTTTGAAAAACTCATCTGTTCCATTTCGAAAGATAAAAGAGGGATGAATCTGAAAGGAAAGGGAGAAGTATAGCTAAATAACATAAAAAATATAATTTGTACATTTTCCTAAGGTAGTTAGTAGGATTGACCAACATAAGACAAAACTATAATCTATATCATTTGAATAATTGGGGGGAAGGGAAGAGATCTTTTGAATTATAAATACAAAATTCATCCAGAAAACACAGAGCTTTTTATTATAAACAAATTGATATTAGTCAACTTTACCTAGCATTCTTTCCCTGATTCTAATTTATTAGTTTTGTACTCTTGGCTTTCTATTCTACAATTCTTGGAGCAATGAAAAGCAAACAAATCAGTTTTATAACCTATATCGGATTTTTTTTTTAACCGCAATACACCAATATATAAAAGGGAAAATATTTTACAATTCAAACAGAATGGAACATTTTTTTAAAAAAAGATTTCTTTAGTTTATCTGAGCATTATCATTCTCTGAATTTTTGACCCCTAGGGAGAATATTTTTCTATTGACTCTATTAAAAAACCAACAACATGGTACATAATAAAGACGGAAAATTTAAGTTGGTACGGTAAGGGAATCCTTCTCTACAGTGTGCATTACTATTTCTGATTAAATTATTTCAGCTTTTGTCATATTTCAGAAAATAGCAAAATCTGTTTGACTAATAGGGTATTTTAAGAAAATAAATGTAGCAGAACTGGCTTTAAGCTAAGGCCAAGTAGACAATGACCTAAGAGTATGCTAAAACTTTAGGGCGTGCCAAAATTGTGTTCTCAAAAACACAATAAAAAAGTAAAATGCTTAGAAACAAAATGCTGTTCATTAGCTTGAGTGAGCTAATTCACTTACTCAAGGGTTAAATATAATTTCGCAGAATTGTTGTCATGTGAAAAAAATAGCTGGTGATGTAATTGAGAATACTGTGTAAATAGGGTAAAAATATCTGAGAAACAAATTGGAACTGGAAATTCTTAAGTGTAAGGCTCATGAGCCAAAGGGGGAAAAAAAGATGAGATCAAAATCAGGTAATGATTCTAAACCATAGGAGGTGCCATAACACAACTTGCCTAGGTCATCAAAATGTCCATAGCTGGCCCTGCATACTAGTAACAATACCTTGATGTATCACTGGTGACTTGGCAATCATTTGAAGTTACAACTAATTAAAAAAAGAGTACTTATGAACTAAATTCAAAGTTCTGACGGTTGAGTCCATTAGAGCTGCAATTCAAGGACTACCATAACCTTAAATCAGGGATGGGTTTCAGTGAAGGGCTCCACTTACCTTCTCCTACTGGTATTGGGTTCCCAAGGCTAATACGGGTGCGTGGGCACCTGACACATGTGTACATGCCCTCCCACGAGATTCCATTTCTGCGCATGTGCCCAAAGCAAAATCTTGCACGAGGATGCTCTTGCGGCCACGATTTCAACAATTTTAGCCATTTTTTAGCCAAAATCTCACCCACACAAGTGTCTTCTTGTGAAATTTCGCTTCAGGCGCACATGCAGAAGTGAAGTCTCACATGAAGGTACATGCACATTTGTCGGGTGCGTGTCCATCCACACCGAACTCTGGAGCCCACTAAACAGTCCTAATGGATCACCAACCCCATTTGTACCAGGTGGGGCCCATTACTGGTGGGTTCTTCCTGGTTCAGACCAGATTGCCAAAACCGTTAGTGACCTGCTGGTGATGTGAAGATGGCATCATGGCTACAGTTCTGTCTGTGCCAGTCTGTGTGCACTTTTTTTAAAAAAACTTTCAGCGATTTTTTTCGTGTTTGGATGGCTGATCCCCGTTCTCTGCTGTGAAAAAAGTCCTCCTGCCTACCCTGGGTTAATACCGACCTTTATTTCTTTGGCTGAAGCACAGCTGAGCAGTTCCTCAGCTGTGTTTCGGGCTGAAATCATCTTTTGAGCATGCGCGGAAGTGAATTCGCCCAAGGGGTTGCGTGTGAAACGTTGAGGTGCGAACCGATGGTGAAGGTAATTGGAACCCACCCCTGCCTTAAATCATATCTTAAAAGCCTTTTTTCAGCCTCATCGACAGACAGTCTCATTTTTATTAAGTCAGGTGAGATTTTCATGAAAACATGCATATGACTTTGAATCAATGCTTCTTTTCTCCCTGCTCGTAAGACAACACTTACTATTTTGCCATTTCCGATGACCCGTACCCAGTTCCTTGCAAGATTCACTGAGCTGAATTTGGGTGACTTGTCCCGTCTCTGTGCTATCATTTCTTTGGAAGGGGGCAGCGGGATTCCTTCCAAATTAACACTGCTGTGCCTGGAAGATGAAGGAGAACCTGGAAGCGGTCTTTCCTTCATCCATAAGTTCAGAATATTTTGGCTTGTGGAACGGAATGAATTGCACTGACCTAAAAAGCAAACAAGATGGCAGATGGTCAGTCTTTTTTAAAAAAATAAAAAATAAAAGCAGAGAATTGGTCACATTGATAAAGATGATGAAACAGCTTGTCATTAAAAATGGGATGAGAGTTCATCTGATTTTCATTTAGTTCTTTTAAATAATTCTTATTTCTATGCTCAATTTGAAAACTGAAAAACAATTTTAGAAGTCTGATATGTGAAAGATGAAGGAAATAGAATTTCCCAAAATTAAAAAAGGGGTGATTAAAAAAAACCCTGCTGATGCCCAAACTTTGTGGACGTAAACCCCACATTAAAACATTAGCAACAGTATAATCACACAAATATACAAGTATGTTTTTAATGTTTTTTAAATCTTGCCTTTCCTCCTGGAGTGTCAATTCTTCTCTTCCCATCTGTTTGATTTACAGAACTTCACAACTTTAAAGGTTTGACTCTAGATGTCAACTGTGCTTGCTCACATTGGCTTGTCAAATCGTTGTTGGCCTAGGCTTGATTTTATTTATCTAAATATTTTACATTGCCTCCGAGCCATCAACAGCCTGAGGCAGTGTATAAAATTAAAACTAGTTAAATTGTATTGAGAAGTGAAGATAAAAGGAATAAAAAGAATGGGAAAAGCAGGCACCCATGTCAGGATAGCCAACTAAATGTTACAGGCTCCCCAACTGTGCTGAAATGTTTATCATTTCTAAACATGGATCAATACAGATAATATATATTTATTCAAATTGGAAGCACCAACCTGTATTAGTTTTAAATGCTGTATTCTCTCTCTCTCTCTCTCTCTCTCTCTCTCTCTCTCTCTCTCTCTCTCTCTGTTTCTCTTTTTAATAATGCATATTTATGCTTTTGAAGATAGAAGGGTGGACATGCTTCTGCAACTATTCGGCCATGCAGAGTGGTTCAAAAATTAACCTTGGTAGATGTATGATATCAAGATATATACTGTGATGCAGCAGTACATCTAAACTCAACATCATTTAAAACTTGGTTGCCAGGACCTTTGCTCAATTTATATTCTGAGATAGTGACACCCTTTCCTGGATATGAAGCTATTCTACTCAATCACTTGGTCATCTCACACAAATTTAGACTCAAACTCAACCCTGATAAGACGGAGTGGCTGTGGGTTTTGCCAACCAAGGACAATTCCATCTGTCCGTCCATCACCCTGGGGGGGGGGGAATTATTGACCCCCTCGCAGAGGGTCCGCAACTTGGGTGTCCTCCTCGATCCACAGCTCACATTAGAGAAACATCTTTCAGCTGTGGCGAGGGGGGCGATTGCCCAGGTTCGCCTTGTGCACCAGTTGCGGCCCTATTTGGACAGGAACTCACTGCTCACAGTCACTCATGCCCTCATCACCTCGAGGTTCGACTACTGAAACGCTCTGTACATGGGGCTACCTTTGAAAAGTGTTCGGAAACGTCAGATCGTGCAGAATGCAGCTGCGAGAGCAGTCATGGGCTTCCCTAGGTATGCCCATGTTACACCAACACTCCGCAGTCTGCATTGGTTGCTGATCAGTTTCCGGTCACAATTCAAAGTGTTGGTTATGACCTATAAAGCCCTTCATGGCATTGGGCCAGAATATCTCCGGGACCGCCTTTTGCCGCACGAATCCCAGCGACCGGTTAGGTCCCACAGAATTGGCCTTCTCCGGGTCCCGTCAACTAAACAATGCCATTTGGCGGGACCCAGAGGAAGAGCCTTCTCTGTGGCGGCCCCAACCCTCTGGAACCAGCTGCCCCCAGAGATTAGAACTGCCCCCACCCTCCTCGCCTTTCATAAACTCCTTAAAACCCACCTTTGCCGTCAGGCATGGGGGAATTGAAACATCTCCCCCGGGCCTATATGGTTATGTATGGTATGCTTGTGTGTATGTTTGCTTTTAATAATGGGGCTTTTAGTGTTTCTTTTAAATTATTAGATTTGTTATATATTGTTTATTATTGCTGTGAGCCGCCCCGAGTCTACGGAGAGGGGTGGCATACAAATCTAATAAATAAATAAAATAAATAAATAAATACATCCCAGTGACCGATTAGGTCCTACAGAGTTGGCCTTCTCTGGGACCCGTCAATGAAACAATGTTGTCTGGAGGGACCCAAGGGAAGAGCCTTCTCTGTGGCGTCCCCGGCCCTCTGGAATCAGCTCCCCCAGAGATTAGGCCTGCCCCCACCCTCCTTTCCTTCCGCAACCTTTTGAAAATTCATCTATGTCGCCAGGAATTGATATATCCTTAGCTGCCTTTGATTTTATGGATGGTGTGTTTGGGCTGTTTGACTGTTTTAATAGGGGTTTTTTTAAAGACTGTTTTAACATTGGATTTGTATATGATGTTTTATTGTTGTGAGCTGCTCTGAGTCCTCGGAGAGGGGCGGCATACAAATCTAATACATTATTATTATTATTATTATTATTATTATTATTATTATTATTATTATTATTACTATGCAGCACTTTGTATCAACTGAAGTTTCTGGATACTTTTCAACCCCATGTAAAGCATATTGCAATAGTACAAATAGGAGCAATTCCAGTTCTCTGGAACCAGCTGCCCTCGAAGATCTGTACCGCCTCCACCTTCCTGGCCTTCTGGGAGGCCTTAAAAACATAGCTTTGCCGGCAGGCTGGGGCCGTTGAGTTGTAATACCCTTCTCTGACCTAGAAATGGTGAATATTTTTTTAATTATAATGGTTTTAATGTTAAATATGGTTTTTATCATGTACGTCGCCCAGAGTCCATTTGGAGTTGGGCAGCTTATAAATCTGACTGACTGACTGACAAACAAACAAACATATTTTGGGTGCCCAAAGTGGTGCATGTGACACCTCTACTGTGTAGCTGCATGGGATGCCAGTCTGCTTCTGGGTCCAATTCAAGTTATTGAAGTTATTGAAGCTGTTGCGTCTGCCCAGTAAAATCCTCTTCTCCCTGAGGTGAGGCAGACCCTCACTCTCCTGGCCTTCCAGAAAAGCATGAAGAAATGGTTCTGTCAGAGGTGGGTTCTTCCTGGTTTGACTGATTCACCTGAAGCAGTAGCAACTCACTGGTGACATCACAGAACCATTTTGCCCATCTTTCTTTTAAAAAAAATTAAAGATTTTTTTTTTGGCGGGAAGGATTTTTTTCTAGGTTTTTTCCCCCCCTTCTTCGCTTGTGCAGAAGCCGAGTTTCCAGCACTGTGTATGTGGTTGCCATCTTGTTATTTTTTTTCAGGGGGTTTTTTTCCAAATTTTTTTTTGGGGGGGTGGGTTATCCAGGTTCTTTTTTTCTGCACATAATCATAAGCTGAGTTTCCGGCACTGTGAATGCAGTTACTATCTTATTTTTGGCTTGGGGGGGTTAATTTTTTTTTTTAATTCCCGTTTTTTTTTTCCCTTCTGAACATGCACAGAACCTGAGTTTCCGGCACTGTGAATGCAGCCACCATCTTGTTTTCAACTTGTTTTGGGCGGCTTTTTAAAAAAAATTCAGGGGAGGGGGAATTTTTTTCCCTTTTTTCCCTTTCAGCACATGCACAGAAGCCAAGCTTCCAGTACTGTGCATGTGGTCACCATTTTGATTTTGGCTTTTTTTAAAAAAATGTGATTTTTTTGCCATTGCACATGCGCCCATGCGCAAACCACATACCCACAAGGAGCAGAAAGAAGCGAAGTGGCAGCCTACAAAACTTTTGCCAGACCCATCCTTGAATACAGCTCATCTGTCTGGAACCCATATCATATCTTGGACATCAACACCCTTGAAAACGTCCAAAAATATTTCACCAGAAGAGCTCTTCACTCGTCCACTAGAAACAGAATACCCTACGAAAATAGACTAACAATCCTGGGTGTAGAAAGCCTGGAACTACGACGCCTAAAACACGATTTAAGTATTGCCTACAAGATCATATGCTGCAACGTCCTACCTGTCAATGACTACTTCAGCTTCAACCCCAACAACACAAGAGCACGCAAAAGATTCAAACTTAATATTAACCGCTACAAACTTGAGTGTAAAAAATATGACTTTAACAATCGAGTTGTCGAAGCTTGGAACTCATTACCAGACTCAATAGTGTCAACCCCAACCCCCAACATTTCTCCCTTAGACTATCCACAATTGACCTCTCCAGGTTCCTAAGAGGTCAGTAAGGGGCGTACATAAGTGCACCAGTGTGCCTTTCATCCCTTGTCCAATTGTCTTTCCTTTATCTCATATATCATATATATTTTCTTCCTTTCATATATCTTCTCCTCTATTTTATATTTTTCTTTATATATATTACCTCATGTCTATTCTATGTATTGTGTATTCGACAAAATAAATAAATAAAATAAAATAAAGTAAGTTAGAACCCACCCCTGGGTTCTGTAATCCTACTTGAGACACTCAGAGGACTATGCAGCCATGGGGCTGGTTAGCACCCTGAAAGCTCTTCCCTGCCTTTTCATTACTTTTTAAAATTGCTTTTCCCATTTACATTTTATATATTGGATAGTTTATATAATGGGTCTTCCAAATATTATTGATTGATTGGTTAGTTGGTTGGTTGGTTTGTATTTAGCCATCTCCTTCCAAAACTGCATCCTCAAAATTACCCCAAACTGCCCGATGATTAACAGGGAAAAGAATGGAAGGGGTATTGCAAGTCCCACAAAAGGAGCTGTAAGCCACAACTTCATTTGTTTATCAGCCAGATCTTTTGGTAGATGACAATGGTGTCTGCTCCTGTGGTTGTTTGTTGATTCCTCCATCTGTGCTCCCTCAACAGAAGAGAAGGGATCTGCAACTATCAAAGCTATTGTCTTTCTTTTAAGAAAGAAACAAAGCATTTTGATCCAAAGGTGCTAACAGCAACATTTGTGTGTTGAAAAATAAGCAACTACTCAGCCAAGATTGCTCCAGATTTCATTAGGAAGATCAAAAGAAAATACCTCCTTCCGAGTCCAAAATTCTCACTATAGCTTTTGTTCGCGTGCCAAGAACAGCATTCACAGGGGAGATCAGAGCCACTTCAAAGACCTCATCCTCTTCCTCTAATCCATCATAGGTAATTGCTATATTCCACATCTTGGTTGACATTCCTACCAGAAGTAAACATTTTAATTACACTTTAATTGCTTTTTCAATCAACCTAGGTGTCGAAGAAATATATTAATTAACATGTCTACAGCTATAACAGACTGGCTTGTATAATTCTATTGTGCTTCTGCTCATTGATTGGACTCCTGTGGCTTTCCGAAATAACACTAACTAGAGATCAAATTTGTTCCTAAGCACTGATGATTCCATTCAAACAGTAACAAAGATTGGTTTCCTACAGGGTAAATGAATGGGGGATAATAGCATGCAGTTCAGGAGGGGAGGATTGGCTCTTCATGTAAATTTTTAAAAAGAAATTAAGAGAACTCTTCATTTTGAAATCTTAATTGCAAGGAGCCAACTTGTGTTTTGAAATATTGTCATTTTCAATCACCCACACCAGGAGCTCTGTTCCAAGTTCCAGGTATATCTGTCAAACACCTTGAACCAAAGCCAGTATCTTGACTTAATCTGTTCAACTATAAGTTGAAATAAGCATCCCATGCATTGCATATGCACATACATATACCCACAAAAAAATGTGTGAGAAAAACTAAAACGCATAAAGTTGTTACTACTACCAATGCAAATTTGGAGAGTTCGCCAGAAAGTCCAAGAAATTGTGAAAAGAAGAAATAAGTACTGCAATCTCTTAATTGCTACTGACTTTGGTTTAATGTAAACACTCAAAATATATTTGCAGATTCTCATCCAGAAAAAGAACAGTGGAATTGTCACTAGGATAACATAGGCATATAGAAAATAAATTCTAGTTGGTGCCTTTAAAAAAAACAAAACTTCCTAGAGTAAGAGCAGCTTAATCCTGAACACAAGTACCAGAAAAGTATTGGTGTCTCTTTAACTGGATTTGTTCAAACATTTGTCAAGGGCTTTAAGCTCTTACAATGCTTAAGTGGTTGGAGTGGATGGCCTAAATGACCCTTTTTGCACATCTGTGCTTCTTAGGATTAATGATGGCAGCTACAGTTTTGGCCCAAGGACCAAGAACAATGCTTCCTACTTGAGATCTTTAAGATCTCCTTCTTCTGCTGCGATGTAAGTACTTGAGCTACAGCTAACCCTGAATTTCCCAAGGCTGCCATCATTGAATCAAAATGCTGATATTTTATGGAAATCCTGCACGCTAGTGCCAGCTCTCCAGAAAGGAGTGTTTAAGTCAGTGATGGGTTCCTACAGGTACAGTCAGGTACACGGTAGAAAAACATTGATTTTTTTTCTTTTTTCCCTTTCTGGGCTTTGGATATGTTTTTCATATCGCAATAAATGAGGTTGAATGTGTGTGTGTGCATACACATACAGTTTATATAGTAGATAGCAGTGTTCCCTCTACTTTTTTTGGGGGGTGGGCGGAAAAGTATAGTGTCTGAGCGGCAGTCCCTTCGGGACTGGGTGGCACAGAAATATTAAATAAATAAATAAACAAACAAACAAACAA
Source organism: Erythrolamprus reginae (assembly GCF_031021105.1). Lineage (NCBI taxonomy): Eukaryota > Metazoa > Chordata > Lepidosauria > Squamata > Dipsadidae > Erythrolamprus > Erythrolamprus reginae. Next base: position 264,010,460 of record NC_091951.1, on the reverse strand, counting down.
ATAAATTTAAAAAACCACCCTGTTTTGCCTCAGAGAATTTCAAAATAAAATACTGTACTGTGTGTCTATAACAGTGAGCTCATAATAGGGCAACTCTATCAATATCAAAATGCCACTTAAATAGTTGAGCTAGTTTCAAACTAGATTTTGATTTTCTTTCTCTCTTCCTTACTCCCATTCTTTTTCTTTCTCTTTTCCTTCCTCTCTTTTTTCTATCTGTTTCTCTCTCTTCCTCTCTTCCTCTCTCTCTCCTTCCCTCTCACTCTTTCCCTCTCGGCTTCTGGGCAGGTTTGGAAAACTCTGAGTTGATGATGATTTTTAAGTGAGCGATTGCTCACTGCTCAGCTTAGAGGGAACTATGGTAGATAGTGTATAGGTATATACAGTGGTACCTCGGTTTTTGAACGCTTCTCAGTTCAAACAAATCGGTATTCGACCAGGAAATTCAAGAAACCTTTGCCCTGAAATCCGAACAAATATTTGGAACTCGAACACTCGAGAGAGCTGAAGACAGAAGCCGGCAAGCTACACAGAGAGAGAGAGAGCCAGGGACAGTAGCGGGAGAGTGAGAGAGCTGAAGACAGAAGCCGGCAAGCTACAGAGAGAGAGAGAGAAAGACAGAGAGAGAGAGAGAAGGGGACAGAAGCAGGCAAGCTACAGGGAGAGACAACTGAGGAGGGGAATTTATTTTAAATTGTTTCGGTTCTCAACCAAATCAGTTCTCAACCACATTTCCAGAACGAATTGTGGTCGAGAACCGAGGTACCACTGTACATAGAATTAAATAATATATTTTGGATGTTCAGTAATAGTAAATTGTATTTCTTTAAGGTGAGGAGAGGCCAGGCACCCTAACCCTAACCCTTGATGTGAGTGACGTCAATCTGGCCACCTTTAAGCCAGTCACATGACCTTTAAGCCACCCCCAGTCACATGATCATCAAGCCACTCCTATCTGGTTCCATGGTCAGCAAGCCACACCCACAAAATAAGCTACACCCACAGTAATAATAAAGTAATAATAATAGAGCTATGGTGGTGCAATGGTTAAAATGCAGCATCACAGGCTGATTCTGTTCACTGTTAAGAGTTTGATCCTAACCGGCTCAAGAGTCTTCGGAGAGGGGCGGCATACAAATCTAATAAATTGAATTCAATTGAATTGAATTGACTTAGCCTTCCATGCTCTCCGAGGTCAATAAAATGAGGACCCAGATTGCTGGAGGAAATACCCTGACTCTGTAAACTGCTTATAGTGTATAGTACTATGGGGCGGTATATAAGTCTAAGTGCTATTGCTATTGCCAATAGCAACAGTCATTTAAAAATCTGGTATTCAAATGAAGAAAGAAAAACACTATTATATCAATATTTAGTGAGCTCCAAATAAAGTTCTAAAGAAGGTCCAAAACATTACACAAGTTCATATGAGAGCAAATGTTCCTCTAAAAATGCTAGTCCCATTACTGTGGGTATTTGAAAGGCTATGTCCTGATCTTTGAATTCTGGAACAGAAGCCAGCTCAATTGTTGTGCAGTCATAGTCCAGATATCTGGATCTTATCAGATAAACCAACTACAGCCTTTTTGTAACTGCTGAACTTCTGAGCCGATTTTCTGTCCATTATACAGTAATTATCCACATGGAATGTTATCAGAACATGAATCATCATGGACAGACTACCTTTGTCTGAGAAATACCACCAATGACCTATCGATCTAAGCTTGAGCCACATAATAACTACCCAAGGGCTCAAACATGTGCAGTAGGGGTAAGAGGAGAGGGATGGATCTGTATATCATGGTATGAAAAAATGCTTTTGTATAAGGGGGGTTTTTTGGCCTCAAGAATATAACTGCAATTTGTATAATGATTTCATGATGCACATGTTATATTTTTGACATCATTGTAGCTTGGAAATTTACTTCCTAATTCAGACAAGGATTAGATTCTGATAGATTTTCTTCTCTGTCTGCTTTGATTTTGATTTACATCTCTCAAGCCACTAACTTCTTTTATTTTTTAATTAGATTTTTATCCTGCCTTTCTTACTTTTATATATTTATTTATTTTATTTATTTATTGGATTTGTATGCCGCCCCTCTCCGCAGACTCGGGGTGGCTAACAACAGTAATAAAACAGTATATAACAATAATCCAATACTAAAAACAGTTAAAAACCCATTATATAAAAACCAATCATACATACAGACATACCATGCATAAAATTGTAAAGGCCTAGGGGGAAAGTGATAATGTAACCCAATATTCCCTTTTCCTCCTATTTTCCACATAACAACAACCTTGTGAGGTAAGTTGGTTTGAGAGAGTTATTGGCCAAAAGTCACCCTTTCATGCCCAAGACAGGACTTGAATTCACAGTCCCAGTTTTAGGCCATCCCTTTAACCACTGATGAATGCTCACCTGGATCAAACTGAATAAGTTTTGAAGGAGGAAGGATGAAATCCTTTCCTGATAAAGCAGTCATTTCATTAACCTGAGAGAGGAAAAACACAGCTATAAAATAGAAGCTCTTAATCTTTTATTACCACCAATAGCCAGTCCAAGATATCTGCCATTAGGGTTTAACTAATTATCAGCTTCTATGCCTGAAATGTAGCTAGCCCTCAGCAACCATCCAAGCTAATACACAATGTCTGAGCATGATGTTTCTAATTTAAACCCTTAAATACCATAGGACACAGCTGAAAGTAAAAGAAACAGCTATATTTCCCTACAGAGAGTCAAATGAACTGCAGTCAAATGAAAGGAAGGAATAAAGTAGAGCCAAAACAAACAAAAAGAATTATCCCTAGCGTATTTAAGTTTCTTCAGGGAGAGAAAAATGTATTTTACTTATTGAAGCCTTTGCTTTAAGGGCATGATTTCAAAAAAGACAACTTTGATAAATATCTTCTTCAATTCCCATAGTAATTGTGCTGCTACGGTTCTGTACACGAGACTATGCACAAAATGGAGGATTCATAATGAATTATTAAGAAAGCCAACAGAAAAATATTGTTATGTTGTCTATAAAAATGAGGTTATTCCATTTAATAGTATAGAAACATAGAAGACTGACGGCAGAAAAAGACCTCATGGTCCATCTAGTCTTCCCTTATACTATTTCCTGTATTTTATTTTACAATGGATATATGTTTATCCCAGGCATGTTTAAATTCAGTTACTGTGGATTTACCAACCACGTCTGCTGGAAATTTGTTCCAAGGATCTACTAATCTTTCAGTAAAATAATATTTTCTCATGTTACTTTTGATCTTTCCCCCAACTAACTTCAGATTGTGTCCCCTTGTTCTTGTGTTCACTTTCCTATTAAAAACACTTCCCTCCTGAACCTTATTTAACCCTTTAACATATTTAAATGTTTCGATCATGTCCCCCCTTTTCCTTCTGTCCTCCAGACTATACAGATTGAGTTCATTAAGTCTTTCCTGATACGTTTTATGCTTAAGACCTTCCACCATTAACTAGACCTTTTGACAAAGAAGTTTGTATCAAAAAACCTTCCGCTGAATTTCTGCCATTGAAAATATTTGCTCTCATCCAGAGTGAAATCTGCATAAGGCAATACTTGCTGCCAATTAAAAGTTACATTAACACATCAGGGATTCCCATATATTCACAGAACCGTCTCTTGCCATATACCTCCCAGAGACCTATAAGAGCATACAGAGTTGGCCTCCTCCAAATCCCGTCAGCCAGGCAACGCAGGAAAATTCAATAGATGTTAGAAGCAAAATAGGAAAAAAAGATATAGCACTAATAACTGATAGCTTGAATGTAAGAGTTGGTAATTTTAGACTTCAACTCCCAGAATACCCCAGCCAGCAGACATATTCTTAATTTGCATGTTCTTAATTAATGTGTCCTAAATACAATTGTCCTTTGTGATGAATTACCTTCATTGCCACAAAAGCAGAATCTTCCTTGTATCCTGACCGGGTGATTTTTAAAGATAGCATCTCCTCATTTTCACATATTTCATACACATCCTGCTGTAGTTCAATTTTAGACCATTTTAGTTCTAACCTATTGGAAAAGAGGAAGAAAACATAACAAGGAGATCTCATTTTAAAAAAACCTAGTTTGTTCTCTGTTGTTAATGGAAAATTATTTTTTCTAGTTGTTTGTCACTGTTTTAAAGAGAAGAGTCCTTTTAAGAGAGGTAAGCAGTTTCTCCGATCAAAATTAAGACTTGCTTGAGTTTTTATCTGTAGTTGTATATGTAATCACACTATGTAGAAAGCAAAAGAGCTTTTGTATGGAGTGATGAGAGCTACCATACCGTGGGCGTGGCTTATGCATTTTGTTTCAACATCTTTTAGTGCAAATTGGGTGCTCTGGGGTGGAGCTCCAAATTTTGCTACTGGAACTGCGTTCCTGACCGTTCCCGTAGGAGTCCATCACTGCTTGTACATACACGCACACAATTGTATGCATGCACCGAGAGAGGTGAGGGGGAGAGAGTTCTAGGTAATTTTTACCTATTAAGGCTGCAACCTGAACCACTTGTCCATTCTATATGTAGCAAATCGGAGGATTTCCAAAATTCAGTGGGAAAGTACCGCAGTATCTTCTATTTAATAATAAATATACAGTACCAGTAATTAATGCTGGAAAAGAGGTATAAGAGCACAGAAGCAACTGTTATCATTCCACGGTGTTAATTTTTGTGCTTAAAGCCAAAATTGCAAAGAAATATACAGCAGAGAGGTTTCAGTTAAAGCCACCTTCCAGGGAATCTGATCCAGTTACTGTATTTTTCGGAGCATAAGACACACCCGAGTATAAGACACACTGTAGTTTTGAGGGAAGAAAATAGAGGGGACAAAAACCAACCTACCAGGTATTCATTTGGCCAGCGTCCTTAGTCTGGTCAGCTTCAGCACATTATTTTACCCCCTGGTTAGGGCTTTAAAAAACCTTATTCAGAGTGAGTAGCAATGAAAAAAAGCCTGCAAAGATTTAGGGATGGAAATAATATTCTTCCAAGAGAATAGCAATGAAAAAGGTTGCAAGCCAGAAAGATCATTAGCACCCCATTAGGGCTGGTGAAGGAAAGCTTTGAAAAAGCTACATTCAAAGAAATTTTCAGCCTCTTTTGAGGAGGGAAGTTATGTCTTGTACTCCAAAAAATATGGTATATTAAAAGCTACAGAGCTTTTCCCATACTATTTTAAATTTTGACAAACTAAAAAAGAATAATAAAAGAAAGTTAGTCACACTAGGCAGGATTTTAAAAAGAGTTTGCTATTTTTTATTGAAAAATACAGGCTTTGTGAAATACTACTGCTTGCTTTATCTGATGCATGGTGTGGCTAAAGCTGAGCTACATCCCTTTAGTCACTCTGTGCATTCGATGAAAAGTATAAGTCTATAAGTCTCTAATGTCTTTAGAGACATTAGAGATCTATCTCTTGTCCATCACTGCTGCTGTAAATGGAAGAATGCAAATGAGGTACCTTTAAATGACACTGGTACATTTCCAAAATATACTGTTTCTACTTTCGGAGACATAATTTTATGCGGTATGCAGATTTTAATGCTAGATAAAAGACAGAGCATGTGCTGACAGCTGTTATTGAAACACTATTGAGAAAAAGGTCAGGTTTTGGGGAAGCTTTCAGAATATAATTACACTGTTGAGTAGTGGGAATAGCTACAGGAGACAGACTTCAAAGGAACTTCTTTTTTTAAAAAAAATATTGAATACACATAGAACACACATGTGTACAAAACAAACATGTAGGGATACAATTTTCCCATTTATACAATAAGATTACTTCAGTTTGTGTCGACATACACTGCTCAAAAAAAAATAAAGGGAACACTTAAACAACACAATATAACTCCAAGTAAATCAAACTTCTGTGAAATCAAACTGTCCACTTAGGAAGTAACACTGATTGACAATCAATTTCACATGCTGTTGTGCACATTCAACTTTGTAGAGGACAAAGTATTCAATGAGAATATTTCATTCATTAGATGTAGGATGTGTTATTTGAGCGTTCCCTTTATTTTTTTTTTGAGCAGTATATATACTATCCCTATATTTACATTTTATGAATTACTTCTTTCTTTCTTTGTTTTTTATTTTTTATTTTACACTGTTATGTACACTAATTGTGCATTCTTCTATAAAGACTTCATATTATCCAGTGGCAGTTCTAATTCATCTTTTACTTATTCTTTCTCTCTTCCAGTCATTCATATAATTTATTCCATACTAAGTAGCATTCAGTTTCTTCTTTTTCTGTTATTTTCTTAATTAATTTGTCTATTTCAGTCCATTATTTTTCTAATTATGTCCTCATCATTTGGTATTTCCTCATTTTCCCAGAATTGCACGTGTTATTCTTGCCGCTGTAATGATGTGTATAATCAAATAGTGTAGTTCCTTTATATATTTTTATCAATTATGCCCAGTAAAAATAATTCAGGTTTCCTATCTATATCTATATCTTTTTTCAACCACAATCTGTTTTTATTCCAATACTTTTTTGCCTTTAAACAAGTCCACCATAGGCGGTCTTTAAATTCCATTTTCCTTCTTACATTTCCAGCATATAGGGAATGCGTTTGGAAACATCTTAGCAATTCTTACAGGTGGTTGATGCCATCTGTAGAACAGCTTGTACTGGTTTTCCTTGTATACCACTGACATTGTTACTTTACAATTAATTGTTTCATAGGAACTTCTTTACTTGGCAACTTATCTGTATAACCAACAACTTGCGGTCTGACAGCTAGCCCATTTATAGGGAGCTGTCAGATGCATCAACCAATAGCATTTGAGTATATTCCCACTCAACTGCTGGACCTGAGTGAAACCATTTAGATAGTTGATACATAACATATACTCTTGTCATTTTGAAAAATCTTACTAAGGATTGTTGCATAGATTTGTGACATGTTAATATCCCAGAACTAGAGTGACCTCTAGCTGTCAGAAAAGCTCATCAAAAGGTAGCTTTCCCCATTTTCAAATGTAAGTTTACTTTAATTGAGTATTTTACAGCAAAATTTCCCCTCACAAGCAGAAATGTTTTTTTCTAGTGACATAATTAATGTTATGCTGCCTGCATCACAATGAGCTTAATGCTTGTCAATCCTTCACTAAGAAAACAGACTGAAAAAAAGGTGTGTACTTTTCCCCAATTTATGAGAGAAGGAGATGATTGCTTTGAGTTCGGGCCAGAAATAGTCCTGAGAGCTCCTAAAATTGGGGCAAAAGAGATTTTATTTATTTTATTTATTTTATTTATTATTTGGATTTGTATGCCGCCCCTCTCCGAAAACTCGGGGCGGCTCACAACAAGTGAAAAGACAATCCAATACATTAATCCAATTAATTAAAATATTATAAATTTAAGAAAAACCCCTATACTAACATACACACACACACAAGCATACCATATATAAATTCAACGTGCCCAGGGGAAGATGTTTAGTTTCCCCATGCCTGACGGCAAAGGTGGGTTTTGAGGAGTTTACGGAAGGCAGGAAGAGTAGGGGCAGTCCTGATCTCCGGGGGGAGTTGGTTCCAGAGAGCCGGTGCCGCCACAGAGAAGGCTCTCCCCCTGGGGCCCGCCAACCGGCATTGTTTAGTTGACGGGACCCGGAGGAGGCCCACTCTGTGGGACCTAATCGGTCGCTGGGATTCGTGCGGCAGAAGGCGGTCTCGGAGATATTCTGGTCCAGTGCCATGAAGGGCTTTAAAGGTCATAACCAACACTTTGAATTGTGACCGGAAACTGATCGGCAGCCAATGCAGGCTGCGGAGTGATGGTGAAACATGGGCATACCTGGGTAAGCCCATGACTGCTCTCCCCCCTCCAAGCTTTCAACCCTACATATTGAGGAAGGGAGAGGCCTTGTGCCACTCAGAAGAACTTGCAATACAAAAGCTGCAGCAGAATTTCCTGAAGAAAAGCTGGGGAAATAAGCTTCAAGTGCATTCCTGCCTCTATGCAGTAACCAATGAAAATGCAGAGGATTGTCAATAACAAAACAGAGGAGACAAACTGAAGAATAATACTTGAGTGGCTTAACCTGGAAAACCCTGCTTTCAACTCAGAGCATGAAATATAGGTGGAAGTCTCATTCTCAATAGGCAGGAAGTGAATAGAAAGCAATATATATTTCTGCCAACACAGAAGCTGTTGGTGGTTCATACTCACCTGCCACATACCAGGGCAGATACACCCTTATAGAAACATAGAAACATAGAAGTCTGACGGCAGAAAAAGACCTCATGGTCCATCTAGTCTGCCCTTATACTATTTTCTGTATTTTATCTTAGGATGGATATATGTTTACCCAGGCATGATTATTTGTTTTATTTATTTATTTATTTATTTATTTATTTATTTATTTATTTATTTATTTATTTATTTATTTATTTATTTATTTATTTATTTATTTATTTATTTATTTATTTATTTATTTATTTATTTATTAGATTTGTATGCCGCCCCTCTCCGAAGACTCGGGGTGGCTAACAACAATAAAGAAGACAATGTAACAAATCTAATATTAAAAATAATCTAAAAAGCCCCAATTTAAGAGACCAATCATACAAACCAGTATACCATGTATAAATTCTATAAGCCAGGGGGAAGGGAAAAATTTCAATTCTCCCATGCCTGACGACAGAGGTGGGTTTTAAGGAGCTTGCAAAAGGCAAGGAGGGTGGGGGCAACTCTGATATCTGGGGGGAGCTGGTTCCAGAGGGTCGGGGCTGCCACAGAGAATGCTCTTCTCCTGGGTCCCGCCAAATGACATTGTTTAGTCGATGGGACCCGGAGAAGGCCAACTCTGTGGGACCTAACTGGTCGCTGGGATTCGTGCGGTAGAAGGCGGTCCCGGAGATATTCTGGTCCAATGCCATGAAGGGCTTTATAGGTCATAACCAACACTTTGAATTGTGACCGAAAATTGATCGGCAACCAATGCAGACTGCGGAGTGTTGGTGTAACATGGCCATATTTGGGGAAGCCCATGATTGCTCTCGCAGCTGCATTCTGCACGATCTGAAGTTTCCGAACACTTTTCAAAGGTAGCCCCATGTAGAGAGCATTACAGTATCCGAACCTCGAGGTGATGAGGGCGTGAGTGACTGTGAGCAGTGAGTCCCGATCCAGATAGGGCCGCAACTGGTGCACCAGGCGAACCTGGGCAAACGCCCCCCTCGCCACAGCTGAAAGATGTTTCTCTAATGTGAGCTGTGGATCGAGGAGGATGCCCAAGTTGCGGACTCTCTCTGAGGGGGTCAATAATTCCCCCCCAGGGTTATGGATGGACAGATGGCATTGTCCTTGGGAGGCAGAACCCACAGCCACTCTGTCTTATCCAGGTTGAGCTTGAGTCTGTTGACACCCATCCAGTTACTGTGGATTTATCAACCACGTCTGGTGGAAGTTTGTACTACTCTTTCAGTAAAATAATATTTTCTCACGTTGCTTTTGATCTTTCCCCCAACTAACCAACTAACTTTATCTGTGCAATAGGAGCGTCTCAGCCTGAATTTCACCTCTGCCAGGAGATCTTCAACAAGGCAATTTCTTATCTTTGTCAAACTTTATGCCTAAGGATAATGATTATGGTAAATAAGTTGATATATCCTATTAAGCCATAAACCCAACCCAGCTAGGTTCACATGGCATTAAACCAAACCAAGTTAACAACATTATGCTTTAAAGCAGTGGGTAAATCAAGGCAAAGCATATGGGTGCACTGTGAAATCCACGGTAAACAGATTTTAAATATTACTATCATTTAAGAGTTGCAATTTCCTGGACAAAAGCTTTCTTTCAACAAAACGACAACAGCATTTTCTTTTTAAAAGGCACTGCTTTGATAGTGGATTTTGCAGTATAAACCTGTAAGGCCCAGCAATTCTATCAGCCGCCCCGAGTCTATGGAGAGGGGCAGCATACAAATCTAATTAATAATAATAATAATAATAATAATAATAATAATAATAATATTCAGAGATATTCGGAGCAGAATATCTCCGAGACCGCCTTCTGCCGCACGAATCCCAGCAACCAATTAGGTCCCACAGAGTGGGCCTTCTCCGGGTCCCGTCAACAAAACAATGTCGGTTGGCGGGCCCCAGGGGAAGAGCCTTCTCTGTGGCGGCCCCGACTCTCTGGAACCAGCTCCCCCCAGAGATTAGAGCTGCCCCTACCCTCCTTACCTTTCGTAAACTCCTTAAAACCCACCTTTGTCGTCAGGCATGGGGGAACTGAGATATCTCCCCCGGGCCTATACAATTTATGTATGGTATGTTTGTATGTATGTCTGCTTAATAATGGGTTTTTTTAAATATTTTAAATTGTAAATTATTAGATTTGTCATGAACTGTTGTATTGTGTTGTGAGCTGCCCCGAGTCTATGGAGAGGGGCGGCATACAAATCTAATTAATAATAATAATAATAATAATAATAATAACAACAACAACAACAACAACAATAATAATAATAATAGTTGAGTTTCGAAGCTGTTCGTATGGGGTCTGCGTCAAGGAAGCACACAATTATTGGGAATGATGTAAGTATTTAGAAAAAGGACATCTTAACTTACACTTGTGGGAGGGCAGCATGTCCTTCAGGATCCACAACCTGAAATTCCAGATCATCTGAATTCTCCTCCCAGTAAGGATCAACGATATAAAATATTGTTTTGCTCTTTAAATTTTTCTGGCTGAATTGTTCTTGAATAATTTCTCCTGGTAAAATAAAGAAGATACAGAAAAATCAAAATGTTCTTTAAAAAAAGAGTTGTCCGTGTTTATCTAGACTAGGGGGAAATAAGAACAAAAGAATAATAAATACAGAAATAAAAAAGAGAAGGGAGCACTAAGGCTTGGATCTAGCAAGAAAGAGCTACAACAATTAGCAGTGGAAATAAGCAATAGCAGTAAAGTTACCGGTAATTGGAAGATAATATAATCTGTGTAATCCAGATAACAAAACTAGACAAAGGAGACAGTAAAAATTAATTAAATAACATATACCCAAAGTAAAGATATAGCAGAATGGTTATGATATATGTTTATAAAGATATATTGATATATTATGTTTACTAAGTTACAGTATATTGTATTGGAGGTATATGATTATTTTTTATGATTAGTGTTTTTAATAGGAAAGTGAACACAAGAACAAGGGGACACAATCTGAAGTTAGTTGGGACAAAGATCAAAAGCAACGTGAGAAAATATTATTTTACTGAAAGAGTAGTAGATCCTTGGAACAAACTTCCAGCAGATGTGGTTGGTAAATCCATAGTACGGTAACTGAATTTAAACATGCCTGGGATAAACATATATCCATTGTAAGATAAAATACAGGAAATAGTATAAGGGCAGACCATGAGGTCTTTTTCTGCCTCCAGTCTTCTATGTTTCTATGATGTTGGATGTATGTTTTTAATGTGGAAAAAAAATTAAAAAGTTTTTTACAAAGAAAACATATGGAAGGGGACCGGGGGGAAAGCAAGCAGGAGGAAAATCAAGTTGTCTAATTTTTTCATATTCCATAATAAATCTGCAATGAACACTCCCAGACTTGGCTTTTGTGGTGATATTACTACTCGTTCGAAGAATGTTATTGGCATCCAGAAGCAATCCTCCAATTCTAACTTTTGCCAGGCTTCCTCTGTGTTTCTTCTCACAATACATCAGTTAAGTAAAAAGAAGAATTGGAAGAATGGTAAAATGATTTTGAATTAGTCACAGTAAGACTACCCTTCTGGGAAGGGAAATAATATTAATCTTCTGAGAAGGAATAAGATAGTCAGTTAGGTCCAGTGGTTAAAGTACCAGGCTGCAAACCAGGAGGCTGTGAGTTCTGGTCGCATTTTAGGAATTGAAAATGATTGGGTGACTTTGGGCCAGTCACCCTCTTGCAACCAGTGAAGGGCTGCACTTACCTTTCCCTACCAGATTGGTCCCGGAGGCCAGTGCATGTGTGGGCAGTGGCAGGCTTGCACACTCCCATGCAAGAATTTGCTTCTGCGCATGTGCGGGAGCAAAGAAATAGGTGAAAATTGCCAAAATCTCGCACAAGGACATTTGCACGTAGGAGATTTTGGCGATTTCTTCTGCGCATGCGCAGAAGCAAAGAAAGGCCAATTTTTGGTGATTTTCACCAATTATTGCCAATTTCTTGGCAGCGGGGACACTCAGATGTACATGCATCGCCATTTCTGCTAACAGATTGGTCCCGGAGGCCAGTGCATGTGCGGGCAGTGGCAGGCTTGGACACTCCCATGCAAGAATTTGCTTCTGCGCATGCGCGGAAGCAAAGAAATAGGTGAAAATTGCCAAAATCTCGCACGAGGACATTGCATGCGCAGAAGCAAAGAAAGGCCAATTTTTGGCAATTTTCACCAATTTTTGCCAATTTCTTGGCAGCGGGGGCACACAGATGTGCATGCATCGCCATTTCTGCTAACAGATTGGTGATCCAATGGGTACCGGGGGCAGCCCAGCACTGCTCACAGCCCTGGACATCTTCCAGAATTGTTGTGGGAACAATACAGTAGGATGGAGGGGTGAAATGCTCTTGGTTCTTTCGTGCCTGTCAATCATAGGAGAGCCAGTCGGTCATAGGAGAGCCTACCTGCCCGGACACTGCCATTTGGGATCTTTTACCCTCTGCGCATGCTTTGCGCATGCACAGAGGGTAAAAGAACCTTCACGACCGGCTCTCTGACGACCAACAGCCACAAGCGAACCGGGAGCATTTCATCCGTGGTAGGATGAAAAGGAACAGTGTGTATGTTCGCCACTTTGAGTTATTTATATATAAAAAAATAAAGGTAGAATTAAAAAAATATTTTAAAAATCTTACATCCTTAATGAAACATATGCTGTAATACCCATAAGATACATTACATATGAAAGGCTAGGTCAAAAAGTTACTAGGACGCAATACCTGTTGTTATATTTTGCAAGTAACCATACCGAGGTCCTCGTAAAATTTTAAAAACAATCTGATCATCTTCCGTATCACAATCTGATGCTTTCAAGGACCGTGCTGTAATGTAAATTCCATAGTTGCCATTGTGCAAAAGTTCCACATCTGAAACTGTATGAAGATGAACAATTTCTGGGGCTGTGTTTGCTAGGCTATCCACCTGTAAGGAAATAATAATAATTTCCGTTACTGGTCAAAGATTAGATTGTTAACAAAAGTAATGTGTAACATCTACTTTGTGAAACTGAACAATTGTATAATCAACATACATGCTGTGAACTGGATTTAATATCATGTAGAGCAGTGTTTCCCAACCTTGGCCACTTGAAGATATCTGGACTTCAAATCCCAGAATTCCCCAGCATTCGCTGGCTGGAAATTCTGGGAGTTAAAGTCCAAATATCTTCAAATGGCCAAGGTTGGGAAACACTGATATAGAGAGCCAGGCACATATAATCCAAATTATATTTGAAGGTTCTGAAAATGTCCGCATGCAATGGAGAGAGAACACTGAAATTAATTTTGCTCTATTTTAAACATAAGCATACTCAGTCTTGATATCCCTTGACTGCTTCCGGCTACATTATAATATTATTAAATAAATAACACAAAAATCTTATGTTTACACACTTTCTGTATTTTAAATTAAGTTTGTACACATGCATGTAGGCATTAATATAGAACTTGCCTGAATAATAAATGTCAAGGGGTCTACTTGCAGCTTGTTGTTTACAAGAAATCCTTGATTTACTCCATCTGTTGCCATGAATGAAAAGCTGTCCATCTGAGAACCATCTCCTCCATGTCTGTAGGCCACATTCAGATGGTCCACATCTTGTTGGCTGAAGTTTTGCTGCCATAATCTAGTTTCCCTATTATAGAGTTGACCGTATTGTGGGAACTGTGTTAGGAGAAAAGAAAGATTTTGTGGTGGTGTATCTGGGTCTGAAAGTTGGAGAATATCTGGAGAAAGAACTGCCGTGCTGCCTTCAAACAGTCTCAGGCCCTCGTTCTTGATCACGCTGGGTAAAACTCGATCCACTGTCTCCAAGATGATCTCAAATTCTCCATGTTTAGTTCTTAGCCCATTGCTGATGATGAATCTGGCAAAAAGAGGCAAGGCATCCTTCAGCATGTGTTCTTGTTGCACCATCTACTGAAATGAAACAAACACCTTTACTGAAGAGCTTGTCTCTTACTACCTATGAGAAAAACCAAGACCCAATTTCTGATCGAATGGCTCTCTTGGCACGTTTCAAGCCTCTGAAAAGGCACAATGTTCGAAATTCAACTCTAGAAACAGACTACAAATTGTGGAAATGGGTTACAATGGTTTCAATGTTTTACTAATAATTTTAGTAAGGATAAAGGAGTTACTGTGGATTTTACACTAGGACAGGAGTAGGCAAAGTTGGCTCTTCTATGACTTGTGGACTTCAACTCCCAGAATTCCTAAGCCAATCATGCTAGCTCAGGAATTCTGGGAGTTGAAGTCCACATGTCATAGAAGAGCCAACTTTGCCTAGCCCTGTACTAGGTGATGTTACCGACTACTGGAAGTGGTGTTTATCTCCATTTCAAGGCCATTGAGCCAGCGCTATCCTAAGACATTTCCATGGTCATGTGGCTACCATGATGTCACAGAGCACCGTTACCTTCCTACCAAAGTGCTATCTATTTATCTACCCACATTTGCATGTTTTCAACCGATGAGGGTGGCAAGGAAGGGTATTCACCCTATTGCATGGGACTCTTGAACCTGGGCTACCGACTTTCCAGCCAACCTTAATCGCTGAGCCACAGCACTGCCTTATAATTTCAGTAAGTTACTAAATATTTCATTTATAACATTTTATTAAATATTTTATTTAGCATGCTTCATATTATTAGGTTGCCTTCTGACTGTTCAAAATAAAATTCATGGAACCATGTCATAAATATTTGCTTCTTTGTTTTTAGTTATACAATGTATTTAACATCCTCAAAACTGGTGAAAAATCAAAATGTCTTCCCTGAGCATTAACAAAGTAACAGTTCTTTAATTGTCTAGGAAGCTAGTCTTCGGAGAGGGGCAGCATACAAATCTAATAAATTATTATTATTATTATTATTATTATTATTACTACTACTACTATTATTATTATTATTATTATTATTATTTCCAAGTAAGAGCATCAGAGAAAATGTATTTATTCCCACTTAACCTTGCTGTTCAGTTCAAGAAAACTCCCTAATCTTATGTTCCCGGGTCTATTTGACCCAGACTGCAAATTGATCATTTTAGGTACTTATATTTGGTCTTTTTGAAAGCTTTTTTCACCTGGAAACAAGTTTGAACATTTCTGCACACAATGGAATGAAAATTGTATGTCCTTATTGGTTTATTTTGCACATAAATGTGCCTACCCCCCATGTTTGTGGATTTTTTTTACGTTTATAAGGCCGGGGGTGGCCCTTTTGTGGCAAAAATAAACCAATAAGAATCATTTTTTTCAGTTCATTTATATTTTTCTTATGTTCAGGATTGTTCAATTTAGTATATCAAAACTTTTGGGGGAATATTCCTTAGAGATTTGTAGCCTTAAAAAAGTATAAATTGAAAAGAAATTCAGAAAACATGGGGGGAGGGGCTTTTGATAAAAATAAAATATAACCCTCAATTTTTTCAGTTCAATTTTCATATCATTATGTTCATAAATGTTCAAACTAGTTTTCCAGTTGAAAAAGTTTTCAAAAAGATAAAATTCAAGTGCCTAAAAAAATTCTTTTTGGTCCGGTCATATACGAACAGAAACAGACTCGAAGTGATGGATTTTTTTTTGCCCAGAAAATAATTAGCCACCACCCCAAAAATATTGTTTTGATGATCAGCAATGTTAAATTGAGTAAATGGGTAAATATTTCGGATTTGAAGCTTGCGTAAATATAAAGTGAAAATGTTTGCAAGCAGCCATGGGGGGGGAGGGCTTATTTATGATTGTAAACAACCAATAAGAAACATTTCTTTCAGTTCATTTATATTTTTCTTATATTCAGAAATGTTCAAACTACCAATCCCACACCAACTTTAGTAAAATTGAACACATTTTGCAAGCAAAACTATCCATAAATTGAAAAATATTTCACAAAAACGGGGGGGGGGGGACGCATTCTATCAGCAAAATAAACCAATAAGAATTACTTTTTTCATTTCAATTTTCATATCATTGTGTGCAGAAATGTTCCAAGTGAAAAAAGTATTCAAATTGACCAAACATAAGCACTTCAAATGAAGAGTTTTCGGTCCGGGTCAGGGTGACCCGGGAACACAACTAGTGTGACTTTTTGTTTTTCAGCAAGAAATAAACCCCCCACCCCCCAAAAAAAATTCTCATAGAGAGAACCCCTGAAATGATGAAAAGCCATGAAATCTCAAGTTTCAGATATGCAGGAAATTTTTTTTACAGGGACTCAAACTTGGCTTTGGGTCACATACGACCCGAACTGAACAGCAAGGTTAAATGAAAATTGGCCAAACTTCATGTTTTCCAGCCAATAATGATTTGCAATCTTCCTTTTCAAAATCCACACTTTTGCATATTCAGCACATACACAATATGTACAATAATGCATAGGTTTGAAGAAATATATATTCAAGTACATATAACATTGAATGCAAGCTTTAAAAAAATACTAACATTTGATAAAACAACAGATTCTTCAAAGTAAGACAAAGAGAAATCGGAATTGACATTTATTTAAATAAATAAATAAAGTTCATTTTTTTATAACAACAAAAATAAGAAAGCCCATTAGATGTGTTCATTCTAAATCTACCATAGATACTGTATGTTGTTGATTCTAAATTCAAGCACTGGTACATTTAGTTCACTACAATAGAATCAGAGTGCCATGAAATCGTCATATCACACGCATAAGCAACCAGTATGTATAAAATGATAAATATTTGACTATAACTATAATTCAAATGTCTTTCTTCATCTGACGGCCTGTGCTTGAACACCTGTGTCAGGAATATGTCAATATATTAGGTTTACATGCCTACAGTTTAGTGCCTCCATTAATAGAATTTGGGACCTATTGATGAGAGGAGCAATATTTATATCAAAGCTACTGGCTCTTTTACTGCTGCTTAAGAATTGACCAACTTTGTATGTAGGATCTGTGCCATCAAACAGCAGCTGCCTACACTGACCTAGTATTTGTGCCAAGAGAAAAACTCATTCTCTGTAATCAGTTTAGTTACACCAGATTTTCATCCAGAATAACAAAGATTATAAGCATATTTTGGGATTTTCAGAGCTAAGACACCAACACCAAGTAGATAAAATGTTTTGCTTCGCTGGCAATAGTCTTTTAATTGAAAGGTATCCTTAGTTGTTTCAGAACACAACAGGAACTGTCTAACTTTGTTTGGCCTAGAAAATTAAACAGGATGAGACCTTCGTGAGAACTCCTGAGAAATAGAAGTAAAAGCAAAAAACCAAAAGCAAAATCATAAAACAGAAATAGCAAACCATCCTCACATTGCTGCCAATAAAATTTGAAGGATGTATCAATGATGTCATGAAAAATCTAACTCTGGTTTGCTTCAACTCCTACTTAAAATTAAAGAACTATAAGAAGGCCAAGCAGAAGTGCCCCTATAATAGCTCCAGAAATGTATATTATTCCATAAGACCATCCCATCTGGTGAGATGTGTTTCTGTCGACACAAGTTCTCTATATAAACTCTGGAATTTCTGCTACATTAATGTCTATTGGATTAAAACCAGCCAGAAGAATAAAAATATCAATATTAAATTATTACTGCTACTTCGAAAAGGTCAACAAAGTTGCTGGGTTCATACAGAAGATTTAGCGAACAATTTAGATATGAGACTTCAATGAAGAAGTTTGCTATTGTGGTTGATTAATACATTAACACGAATTGCTACATTCTTCAAGACAACAAGGTTGTAAGTTTTGAAGGGAAGTGCTAGGTTCCTATTCCCCACATGCTGTTTATTTCATGCTAAGTCTTCCCCCTGGAATAGGGAATAGCCAACCTTCTCATAATTCTGATAAAATTTTGGAAAAATAACTCTCCAGCTTAGTTGGGAAGACAAGTTGCATGGTCTGATTTCACCATTATCATGCTTTTGGAGTTCATGGCAATTGAGTTGGCTACAGAACTTGCCATCTGCCGTGGTATTTACGACAGAAAAATGGAATCAATGATAGTGCCAGCTCATTACAAAACTGATCCACCGTGTCAAAATGGAGGACATTAGCATCTTCTTTTAGCATCCTGCTGCCAGCATCTGATGTCAGATTGCTAATCACTTGAAGTCATCTGTCCCAAACAAGCATTGCCAAATCCTTCTTCCAGGCCAGCAACAACAGACAATGCTGTAAGTTTATGATGGAATAAAGTGCCTTAACGGACGGTAAAAATCTGATCATTTAATCCCCCCCATTTAATTAAATATCACCAGCTCTTGGTGTTTTACTTTTTAATAATCCATCGTGGTATTTATATTTCACCGTACTAACCAAATACCTTGCCAACTTCTAGCAAGCAGGAACATAATTTACAGTAATTAAAATGGAACGTATATCTCCTTTTTCTTCAAATTGTTTTGTCAAAATTAAATTGGCCCAAATTTTAATAAACTGGGCATATAATCTAGATGATATGTCACTACAATTTAACTATAAGCATCTATCTATCCCTACCTGTAGTCAGTGTGGAACCCATTTCAGTATTCGAGCGAGCAAATGTAATATCTACCATTTCAATTAAATGGGTATTTAATTGGCATTTTGAATCTGGATCAGAGCAGGTTTACCAATTAATTAAAAAAGAGAAAATTCACAAATGAGGAGCACAAACCTATACCAAACTGTTAATAGATATAGATTTGTTTTATTAATTAGCTGCCATGCTTTTTAATCAGTTAGGCAATGAGACACAAAATTGCAAATATATTAGAATGTCTTAGAGCATGTTAATGAAAATATGTCTCACAACAATGTAAAAACTATTTTAGCATTTTGGAAATGTCATCTTAATTGTTTCACCTGAATTAAGATGCAACAGCATTTAACAAGGGTCAATTCTGAAGTTTAAAAGAAGGCTACTGTTGTTTGAGCAATTTAATTCCTTTTCTGTATTTATGTCACCCTCCTTTCTTAATGGCCCTTGTAGGAAGCTAGCAGAATCTTACCATCTTTACACATCCTCAGAGTAGAGAAGAAAGTAGAAGCTGCTCTTAAAAGTCACAGGAAGAGATCGGTAGGAAGCATATAATGCAGCAGTGGGTTGCTCCTGGTTTGGCCCGGTTCTAAGAACCAGTAGCACTGGTGGCGGGAGGCTCCGCCCACCCTCTTGGGATGCTTCTGCGCATGCGCAAAAATGTCACATCCATGAGTACATGAACAAAAGTGCCACATGCATAAGCATATTGTGCGAAATGGGAGTAAAGGGTTTTAGAACCACTAGTGAGCTCCTGCCAGTACGGTTAATTGCATGCAACTCTGTGGTCTCTAGCACACAAGCATGCGTTCGAGCCCCAAGCTGTGGAACTGCGCATAATTAGCCATACCAGCAGGAGTCCACTACTGTTTAGAACTCACTACTAGTATAAACCCCAAACTTAAGCTACCCAGGTATGGCCAAGAAGGCTGATGAATAGTGCTGGGCGAACCGAACCCACACAATTCGGGTCCATACCGAATTTTGCGGTGTTCAGCATGCCGAACCCGATTTTTAAAAAAAATTTTTCGTGCTTCGGTTCGGCGTTCGTACCGAACACCGCAAAAGCCACCGCCCAGCTGTCATCTACTGAGAAGAGGAGGAGGAGCTGGGCACCAGTGGTGGCGGAGGAAGGCGAACACCGGGGAGCTGTTGGCCGGTCAGGAGGTTGGGAGGGAGGCACAAAAAGAGCTGGGGAATCCCATGAAGTAGTGATGGGTGAACCCAACGGTGTTTGGGTTCGGTGAGTTTGGACGAACTTCACGCAAAATTCAGCTGAACCCAAACCCGAACCCGAACGGTCCGTGGCGTTTATGAAAAAGGACGCCGCAGCGGCACCGCAAGCAAAGGGAGGTCCTTTCATGTAAACATTTTTTATTTTATTTTTACATGAAAAGACCTCCCTTTGCTTGCGGCGCCACTGCGGTGTCCTTTTTTGTAAAAATAAAAATAAATAAAAATAAAAAATCCGTAAAAATAAAAAACAATGGGATTCCGGGGGCGGAGCTTTGACGCCATGGACCGTTCGGGTTCGGGTTCAGCCAAACTTTGAGTGAAGTTCATCTGAACTCGCCGAACCCGAACTCACCCATCACTACTGATGAATACTGAGAATGCTTATTAGAAGAAGGTAAATAATAAGAGGCAAGAATAAAGAAAAAAATTGAATGTTCCAAAGAAATGTTTCTCCAGCTTTAAAACATTCAAAGTATATATTTAAAAGTCATTTACACCCAGATTTGGTTTACATTTGAACGTTTGTGCATTTCACTTGCCCTCAACAGGTCATTTCATGAATTATTGAACACTTGGAGAGAATCATTGTTCATTTAAATATACTTAAGACTCTAGGCTGGCTTCAAGGATAGCAAACTACTCCATATAGCTTATATCAGTGACAATAATAGAACATCAAATTTAAATTAACCTCAGAACAAATAACCAATAAAAGGCAGCAGTAAAATTAAAACAACTTTAAATGTTTAGCTCAGTCACTAGCTAAATTGAATTCCATTTAATAGCCAAATAAAACTTTTAAGTGAAAGTAATCAACAATAATATGATTTCAAGGTTTTTGTAAAAGAATCAAAGGATTGGGCCAGACACAGAGGAATTCAAACCGGACGATTTGATTACCGCACTGCAATGCAAGATACTCCTCTTTTGTGAATGAACTGACACCAGCCCCCAACATGAATTTCAGCAAACACACATTATATAGGGTGATAATCAGTCTGGTACGGATAGGATTATCGTTGTTAACTTGTTATCATTTGATTACCAATTAAAAGAGATGGGAATACAAATAGGTTTTTTGGATTATTAATTTAAAACAGTGGCTCCCAAAGTGGGCAGTATCACCCCCGGGGGCAGTGGGATGACTTAGGTGGGCACTAAGAGGCAAGTGGGCAGCAGGGGGCGCTAAGGGGCCACGTGGAAGGCAGGAAAACATGTTGGGGATGGTGGGGAAGGGAGGTAGCAGCTTACTCCCTTCCCCACAGGCCTGCCCGGTGGACGCCCATGTGTGCTTGCCTTCCAAGATCAGTGTCCAGCCCAACCCAGCCAGTGGGTGGGCAGGCAACCCTTGATGGAAATGCAGACTCTGAGAGATGCGGCAGAAGGACAAGGGGATATCCCAAGGCTGCTGCAGAACCTGCCCCATTTCTTCAAAGGCAGAGCAGCCCCCTTGCAGGGCAATCCAAAGAGGGAAGGGGGATGCTGCAGAAAAGGCCACCTTCCACCTGTTAGCTCCACAGTACTTGGGGCTCCAAAGCATCCCACTGGCTTCTCACCTGACTACTGGGTGCATGTTGTCGCACCCACAACAGCTTTTGCAACTACATTCTGGACCAACTGTAGTCTCCAAACACTCTTCAAGGGTAGTCCCATCTAGAGCGCGCTGCAATAATCCAGCTGTGAGGTGATTAGGGCATGAGTGATTGTGAGAAGCACTTTGTTCCAGTATTGGACTCCCAGCTCCTATGAACCTCAGTTGTCAGAGTTTTTGGCAAAGGATTATGCCAGCTGTAGTCTAAAACATTTGGTAGGCACTAACTGCTAGTCCAACACATCATTTTTCTATGGCAGGGGTCAGCAACACTCAAAGAGCCACAAAGGTCCCAAAGGTCCTTATGGAGCCAACCGGAGGTCTCGTTCCCCCACCACAGAGTCTCCTCCTAGCATGGCGTCCTTTTTCCTCTACCTCTCCTAACTGAAAGCCCTATCAATTGTGGAGCTGACCAGAAAACCCGACCCTTGCCATAGAATCTCCTACTGGCGCACTGTGCTTTCCCCCCTCTCAACAGGAAGCTCCTCTCAAAATTGTGGCACCAACCAGTGACCAGGAGCCACAGCAGAGGGATGAAAGAGCCACATGTGGCTCTAGAGCCATGGGTTACTGACCCCTGGTCTATGTCTATATAAAGATGACACAAAAGTTATACAGAAAACTCATGCTCTGCTGCTATGTAACAGTTATTGAGATTTTTGCAACCCATATCTGAAAGTCCTCTGATGTTTAACCAATTATACTTGCCAATTAAATACAATTTACATAAAATAAGATTCTTCTTTGCTTACCTGAATGTATCTTTAGAGGAAGAGGCTTTATTACTGTGGACATAGCAGACTTTCTGCCCTGCTATATCCATTTGGCTGAAACTTGTAATGGGGATTCCAGGGTAGCTGACATATTCTATCTGTCCATACTGTGGTGGAGAAGTAATCATATAATGTAGCTCCTCTGGCTTTTTGGTACCATCAACTGCAAGGAGGACATCAGTCATCAGGAGACCTTTGTCACCCATCAACACAGTGAGGGGTCTCATAAATATTGCAATGTTTCCTATAAGACATTTGAAATATGAACCATCATCAAATACTTTGTATCATCCTTCCTCAATATCATGAATCAGGTTACAATTTTTATTACCCCCTCATCAGAAACATAAAATTTGCTATATTTTGCCACACATTCATATGCACAAGCCTCCTCCAACGTGTTGCTTTCTAGATATCTTGGAGTACATGCTCTCTCTCCTCTTCAATCAGGATAGTATATCATCATCTTCTTTTAATTACCCCATAATCCTTGGCAGGGTGGAGTCTGGGCAACTGAATGGAGTTAGCAGAGTGTTTAATGACCAGATGCCCCTCAGGTCGCCAATGTGGAGTTTTGTTCAGTAGATCTATTCTCATTGTGCCCATAGAGAGAAATATCGGCCTCTATCTAGGATCAAACTCTCAGCCTCCTAGAGGTGAGAGCTCCACCTCTAGGCCACTGCACAATTCCAATCAGGATAGTGTATACTCGGCTAAATATTATTGGCCATAGATATACATTAGATATACAATGAGGACCCGGATTGTGGGGGCAATAGCCTAGGTCTGTTAAAAAAGTGCTATTGCTAACATGTTGTAAGCCGCCCTGAGTCTAAGGAGAAGGGCGGCATAAAAATCGGGGGGGGGGGGGATAAATAAATAAATTAGCTTTTCCCACTGGGGAACATCCAGATGTACTACACTTCAAGCATTCTCCATATCAGTGATGGCGAACCTCTTTTTTCCTCAGGTGCCAAAAGTGCACACATGCCCGATATTGTACCTGCATGCCCATATCATGTGCCCAATCTGCCCCCAGGCTGCCCCGCCCCCACGCATGCATGCACGATCCTCCTGCCCCATTTCATGACTTCCAGTAGCCCCTGTAGGCCTCCCCAGGCTCTAGAGACTCTGAAAATACTCTCCCAGAGCCGCTGTGTGAGCCAAAAATCAGCTGGCTTGCACACACATGCACTCTGGAGCTAAGCTAGGGCAATGGCTCGCGTGCCGGCGGATATGGCTCTGGTGGCCACCTGTGGTATGCGTGCCATAGGTTCACTCTATATGCAGGGTAATCATTCTCTTAGTTTTGTTTAGACAGACTATGTGAAGATCTAAAATAAAGTTACCCTTTTCCACATCCTTAATAGCAACAGGAAAAACCACTTCTGGAGATCTGTTGCTTCCATCCCAAAGATGAAAGGAGAAGCTGTCTTCATTGTTTGATCCAAGAGTTCCAGTGTGTATATACCTCACAGCGTTCACATCTATATTCTCCTGGGTGCATTTCATTCCTTTGTGCAGTGTCACCCAATCATGATCTACCTAGAAGGGAAAAATGTATCATGACTTTGAGATATTATGTTTTGTATTATTATTATTATTATTATTATTATTATTATTATTATTATTATTATTATCATGATTAGAGTATTATTATTAACATCTATCCATCTCCATCTCCTAATATCTCTGATATAATATTACTGATCCAGCTGTTTAAAAGATTTTGCCACTGAACACAAATTCTAAAACAAAATCCAATCTTCTTCAACTTGGTACTCATCCCATCAACAAGGCACTCAACAAGCAAAACACACGTTCATCCCCTGGCTATTCAAATTTTCTCAAAAATTCACTTTTTCCCTGACTGCTTTGTACAGGCTTAGCTTTTATAATTGATGACTGCCATTCATATCAAAGTGGCAGCATTAAGAAATTCATTTGTAGGACATAAATTACAGAAATGCCTGCTAAGCATGCTGTGCAGTTCAATAAGCATTGTGAAATGAACTATGGGATTGCTGTATGAACTTTTGAAGACCAGGTTATGTACAATCAATTAGGATAGGATAGGATAGGATAGGATAGGATAGGACAGGACAGGACAGAATGCTTTATTGGCCAAGTATGATTAGACACACAAATAATTTGTCTTTCGTGGATATTATTATTATTATTATTATTATTATTATTATTATTATTATTATTATTATTATTATTATTTAGCTTTGTAGGCCGCCCCTTTCCGTAGACTCAGGGCGGCTCACAACACAATACAACAGTTCATGACAAATCTAATAATTTACAATTTAAAATATTAAAAAAAACCATTATTAAGCAAACATACATACAAGCATACCATACATAAATTGAATAGGCCCGGGGGAGATATCTCAGTTCCCCCATGCCTGACGACAAAGGTGGGTTTTAAGGAGTTTACGAAAGGCAAGGAGGGTAGGGGCAGTTCTAATCTCTGGGGGGAGCTGATTCCAGAGAGTCGGGGCCGCCATAGAGAAGGCTCTTCCCCTGGGGCCTGCCAACCGACATTATTTAGTTGACGGGACCTGGAGAAGGCCCACTCTGTGGGACCTAATCGGTCGCTGGGATTCGTGCAGCAGAAGGCGGTCTCGGAGATATTCTGGTCCGATGCCATGAAGGGCTTTAAAGGTCATAACCAACACTTTGAATTGTGACTGGAAATTGATCGGCAACCAATGCAGACTGCGGAGTGTTGGTGTAACATGGGCATACCTGGGGAAGCCCATGACTGCTCTCGCAGCTGCATTCTGCACAATCTGAAGTCTCCGAACACTTTTCAAAGGTAGCCCCATGTAGAGAGCATTACAGTAGTCGAACCTCGAGGTGATGAGGGCATGAGTGACTGTGAGCAGTGAGTCCCGGTCCAAATATGATCTCAGTGTACATAAAAGAAAATATACATTTGTCAATCATCATGAGATACAACACTTAATGATTGTCATAGGTACAAATAAGCAATCAGGAAACAATCAATATTACCGTAAGTCACAGTCATCCAGTGATAGGTGGGATAAGATGAGTGATAGGAACAATGAGAAAAACTAATAGTAATAGTAATGCAGCGTTAGTGAATAGTTTGAGAGTGGTGAGGGAATTATTTGTTTAGCAGAGTGATAGCATTTGGGGAAAAATTGTTCTTGCATCTAGTTGTCTTGGCGTGCAGTGCTCTAGTGACGTTTTGAGGATAGGAGTTGAAACAAATTATGTGCTGGATGTGAGGGGTCCACAAATATTTCCACAGCCCTCTTTTTGACTTGTGTCGTATACAGGTCTCAATGGAAGGCTTGTGAAACTGAGTCAAAAATGTGGTAAGTGCCAAGGATGAAAGGGTAATTTATAATCTCTACTTCTACTGAGGCCTTGGAAGGCAGAAAAAGACAATTTTTGTCCTTTTAAAGAACACAATTTGTTTCAAAGACATGCATAGTAATGATGACTCAACCCTGTGCACATCTGAAGGCAGGTAACTGGAATAATATAAAATATGGTACAAGTCGAGCTGCAACTGTAATATCATTGCTTGCCAAATTTCCAGTGCTTTTCTAAGACTTCCCCTCTAACTAAAACAGGGTGCCTTATACCTCCTTTCTATATACAGCAGCTACCATGCTTGTCCTGGTCTCTACAACTACTGTGCCTCCTAGATTGAAGTGGCTCCAGATCAGAGTCCAGGGATGGGTTCTAACTTACCTAGCTACCAGTTTGCTTCCTCCCATACCGCATGGCCGCACCTCATGGGCCTGTGTGCGCATGCACAGTGGAAAAACAACCAAAAAAATCCCCCCAATAAAAGCTGAAAACAAGATGTGGATTGCACGCACAGTTCCGGAAACTCAGCTTCTGTGCAAATGCATAACGTTCTGTGCAAAACCTCTCTACATGGGGCTACCTTTGAAAAGTGTTCAGAAACTTCAGATCGTGCAGAATGCAGCTACGAGAGCAGTCATGGGCTTCCCAAGGTATGCCCATGTTACACCAACACTCTGCAGTGTGCATTGGTTGCCAATCAATTTCCGGTCACAATTCAAAGTGTTGGTTATGACCTATAAAGCCCTTCAGGGCATCGGACCAGAATATCTCCGAGACCGCCTTCTGCTGCACGAATCCCAGCGACCGAGTAGGTCCTACAGAGTGGGCCTTCTCCGGGTCCCGTCAACTAAACAATGTTGTTTGGCGGGCCCCAGGGTGAAGAGCCTTCTCTGTGGTGGCCCCGACTCTCTGGAACCAGCTCCCCCCAGAGATTAGAACTGCCCCCACCATCCTTGCCTTTCGTAAACTCCTCAAAACCCACCTTTGTCATCAGGCATGGGGGAACTGAGATATTTCCCCCGGGCCTATACAATTTATGTATGGTATGTTTGTACGTATGTCTGCTTAATAATGGGGTTTTTAAAATATTTTAAATTGTAAATTATTAGATTTGTTATGAACTGTTTTATTGTGTTGTGAGCCGCCCCGAGTCTATGGAGAGGGGCGGCATACAAATCTAATAAATAAATGAATGAATGAATGAATGAATGAATGAATGAATGAATGAATGAATGAATGAACGAACGAATGAATAAAGAAAAAAAATCCAGAAAAAAAATCCAACTCCACCCCAAAATTCAAAAAAATACCTCCCCCCCCAAATCCCCCCCCCCCAAGAAAACAAGCACAGTGCCAGAAACCTGGCTTCTGTGCATGTTCAAAAGAAAAAAAATATTTTAAAAAATTCTAAAAAAGAAATCCAAAGAATTTATTTAAAAAAAGATGGCAGTGCCCACAGACTGGCACCGACCGAACTGGTTCCATGACATTATTGTGATGTCACCAGCAGGTCGCTACCAGTTTGGTTGAACCGTTCCGAACCGGGAGGAACCCACCTCTGTCAGAGCCTCTCCTGAATGTTTGGACTGAAACTCTCACAATAGTTTCGGTTGAGAAAACAGGCCACATTCTTTAGCAGATTCAACATTGGAAGCATTTTGGTTATAAATAAAATTCTGACAAAGTTGTGATAGATGAGTACATGAGTACAAGATATAAATTATCTCATAGTCATGTTCCTGACTAAACAGGGAACCCTTCAATGGATTATATGAAAATCCACTGTAAATTATATTAGTAACTGCAGTGTATTTCAGTCCCATGAGAGATATTTAAGAAACAGAAGGATTACATTTTCTCTCCCATTCTTAGCCAAAACTTGAATCTCTTTTTCCAACACTTTGTTTGGTTTTGTTGAAAAATAAAAACTAACCTTGAGCTGAAGATGTCCATTTTCTGGAACACTCTCAAATAGATAATAAATTTGTTCCCGAGGTGTATCTTTATCTTCAGCTGACAAAACAGCACTCGATATTATCTCTGCTTCTCCCATGTTCACCTCTAGCTTACTTTTTCTACAACAGAGAATCAAAGATGCTATTCAAGACTCAAAAAACCATATCTATGTGCACAAAATTTCACTGCAAGTAGAGAAGGTTCTGTGGTGGTATTGTGCTTCAATGATATCTATTGCAATTTAAAATTATGAATTGATTCACAAAGTTTTATGAAGACAAATAGAGGCAAACTAAATCATGCCCTTCTCTCTCACCTTTGTGTGTTCTTTACAAATTATCACTTTAGTCTATTTAAAGTAAAACATAGTTCTTATCGTTTAAGAATAACGTTAATTAGAAAGCATTATTCCGTATCTCCTGGCTTCCTTAAAATAATATTTTTAAAAGGTAAGATACGAGGGGGTTTTTTTTGCAACAGTGCCAAATATCAGTAGCTTGGATGGAAGATGTGGGTGAAGGTTCATTCTCTGAGCTTGGGTTGGTTTCCAAACGTTTTGTTACCAGGGTAGGTAATATCTTTAGTGGAGTTGGTGTCTGTATTCTTGTGTTCTTATAAAGGCTTTGTGTGATCAATAGGTCTTGTGATGGGGAGGTCATGTCAGGTGAGGGTCATATCATAGTCTTTTGTTGGGTTAGGTAGGGGTGTCAAGTGAGAGTTTTCTGCTGGGGAGATCAGGTCATATGTGGGTCACTGAGAGATTAAGTGCTGGTTGAGGGGGTTGCAGGGATTGGTTGAGAGTTGCTGTCGCTGGTTGGCTGTGCAGTTGATTCAAATTCTGATGGGTTTATAAGCTGGTTGTAGGTCAATGTGTCTGTTGATAGAATGGCTTATGGAGTGCCAAGCTTCAATGAACTCGTGTATGGGGTGGGTGGTAGCACAGCCAATGATTTTTGGATCGCTCCAATCAAACTTCTGCTGTTTTGGCTGCCGGGTGGTGGTCATGTATTCATGGTTTTTAATTGATGTGATATTTGTCCCACATAGAATTGGTTGCAATTGTTAGAATTTGGACGTCCTCCTCGATCCACAGCTCACATTAGAGAAACATCTTTCAGCTGTGGTGAGGGGGGCATTTGCCCAGGTTCGCCTGGTGCACCAGTTGCGGCCCTATTTGGACCGGGACTCACCGCTCACAGTCACTCATGCCCTCATCACCTCGAGATTTGACTACTGTAACACTCTCTACATGGGGCTACTTTGAAAAGTGTTTGGAAACTTCAGGTCGTGCAGAATGCAGCTGCGAGAACAATCATGGGCTTTCCCAAAAATGCCAATGTTACACCAACACTCCTCAGTCTGCATTGGTTGCCGATCAGTTTCCAGTGACAATTCAAAGTGTTGGTTATGACCTATAAAGCCCTTCATGGCACCGGACCAGATTATCTCAGGGACCGCCTTCTGCTGCACGAATCCCAGCGACCAGTTAGGTCCCACAGAGTGGGCCTTCTCCAGGTCCCGTCAACTAAACAATGTCGTTTGGCAGGGCCAAGGGGAAGAGCCTTCTCTGTGGTGGCCCCGGTCCTCTGGAACCAACTCCCCCCGGAGATTAGAACTGCCCCCACCCTCCTCGCCCTTCGTAAGCTCCTTAAAACCCACCTCTGCCATCAGGCATGGGGGAACTGAGATATTCTTTTCCCCTAGGCCTTTACAATTTATGCATGGTGTGTTTGTTTGTATGTATGTTTGGATTTACAATAAAGGTTTTTTAGTTGTTTTAGTATTGGATTTACATGCTGTTTTTAATTACTGTTGTTAGCCGCCCCGAGTCTACAGAGAGGGGCGACATACATTTCCAACACCCTTTTTTTTGTATATATAAAATACTTCTCTCTGAGGTGGTTTCATTGGCAACAATAGCATTGTGTTACTGCTCTTTTCCAGGATTTTGCTGTTGTTGTTTGTTTTTTAACTTTCCCATTTAATTTACCGCACAAGCCTATCAGAGATTTCCTGGTATTTCCCATTCCAAGTAATTTGATTAAGTGCTGCCACATGGTTTTAAAAAAATCTTTGTGTACTTCTGGGTCATAAGTACTTCTGTGAAAGGGCTTAATTTTTTTTAGAACAAATCCATAAATTTTGGCTGCTGGGAGCACAGATTATTTTTTTAGCTCTAGCTTGACAAAGCTTCCAAAAAGATTGATGGCACAAAACTGTTCACAAAGTGCTTCCATCCCTTTTCAAGTCAGCTTTATCAAGTGCAAAACTGCAATCACATTACTATTATTTATTATTTATTTATTCTTTGTCCAATATACAATACATATGAAAGAGAATAGACATTAAGTAATATATATAAAGATAGAAAGTAAAAAAGAAGAGAATATATATGATATAAGAGATACAGAGTGAATATATATGATATATATACAGTGGTACCTCGTCATACAAACTTAATTGGTTCCAGGAGGAGGTTCGTAAGGTGAAAAGTTCGTAAAATGAAACAATGTTTCCCATAGGAATCAATGTAAAAGCAAATAATGCGTGCAAATCCTTCAGGAAAAATCCCAAACTTTAGAAGGGAGGCGAACAGAGGGCAGGGAGGAGCAGCTATAGGGGGCGGGTGGAAGAAGCAAGGCTAGGCTAAAGGGTGAGTGGGAAGGAAGAAAGGCAAGGGGGCGCCCCTCCTTTTCTTTCTTAAAAAGACACAGTTTCAGTGCCTTTGCAAGCACATTGTTCTCTGCAAAATCTTTCCTCCAAGCTGCCCCTCCCTTTTCTTTATTCAAAAGACACCGTTTCAGTCCCTTTGCAAGCACTTGTTCTCTGCAAAATCTTTCCTACTCCAAGCAGCCCCTCCCTTTTCTTTCTTCAAAAGACACCGTTTCAGTGCCTTTGCAAACATGCAAAATCTAGTAGTAAGTGAGCTGCTCACATGTCAAAAGGATTTTCTCTGTACCCAAGGCAGAAACAAAATTGATGAAATTGCTCAGAGATGGAGATACATACTGGGAACACTTTTTCTCCCCACTGTTTCCTGTGCTTTAATCTGCTATTAAAAGACCAGGAGAAAAGCCAATATGACAATGGAAGTCACATGCATATTACAAACAGAATGGGACATTTTATTGCTTCTGAGCTGGAATAGCCTCCTGCATCTGTTGTCTAAGAAAAAAGCATATGTGTCCTACACTAATTAGCCTTCAAGGAGTCACAGAATTCCCCATGTCTTGCCACATGTTGCCAGAGGTCTGCACCTTTATCACTCTATTACATTAAGACAGGATTGCATTAGCTACTGCTTTTCCAATGGGATTTTTCCCTAGGCTGAAGCTTGCTTGGCACAGCATTGTTGTTGGCCTGCAATCATAAAGAGGTAGATCATCCGATAAAATCGGATTATGACATTTACCATGGATCATCTCCATGAAATGAATGAAGGGGAGGGTAAATTCCCCACCCTACATTTCTGCTTCAGTTATTTGTTTGGGGGAAGGAAAAGTCTATGTTTTTTTTAAAGCTCCATCAAATGTACTGAAATGATGGCTCAAAGCTCTGCTCATAGACAGGCGCACCTAGACTAGTGGTTCCCCTACACACACCAAGAACTGAAGCCTGCAGCACCAGTATTTAGGTTGTCAAATCAAAGTTCATCACATCATACCTCTCTATCAATGAGGAGGTTGCTGCTCATGCTCAACATCACAAATATTGCACTGTAGCGTTTGTCGTGCATCTTCCGAGCATCATTTGATAAAACTAATGTTATAAAAAAATTATTTTCTTTCCATCTCAAGGGGAGATGCTTTCTGTTAGTACTATGTACATAACTGGCTGGGTTTGGCAATATATAAGCAAACTATCAATGTATGTTTAAATGAATTATAACACTATAGCTTTAAGAATTAGTGTTGCAGTTAGCCAGAAGAGGGAGCCAGAAGCGTCTGTCTCCCTCTCTCTCTCTCTCTCTCTCTCTCTCTCTCTCTCTCTCTCTCTCTCTCTCTGCTATTTCTTGTTTCTCTGAGTGACTATGCTGTAGAACTGTGTTCAAATAATGGTTTAATGTATTTTATGTAAATAAGGCTTATTTATTTATTTATTTGTTTGTTTGTTTGTTTGTTTGTTTATTTGTTTATTTATTAGATTTGTATGCCGCCCCTCTCCGTAGACTTGGGGTGGCTAACAACAGTAAAAAGACAATATGAACAAATCTAATATTAAAAGTAATGTAAAAAACCCCAATTTAAGAAACCAATCATACATACAGACATACCATGCATTGTATTGTTTAATGCATTGAGAGAGGCTTATAAATTATATATGTATTTTGAGTATTGACTGATGTAATTGTGAATGACTAGGGTTGTTTTTGACTAAGCTATTGTCAAAGTAAATAATATTTATACACTTAATGTATCTGATTATCTGAATTACTACTTGTATCTCTGGGCTCTCAGCTGCATATCTGCCACCTCCATGTTTGCTCTGTGCATCCTTGATAACTCAAGGGTTGCTCTGCACACTCCTTAACATTTATTACTTGGATTTGTATGCATTTAACACTTTCTACGTGGAATCCCCTCAAAATTCTATCAGGTACTACTTCTAATAACAACCTACCTTACCAGTCAGGCCCACTTTTCCAACTTATCTGGGGACTAGTATCATTTTGGGGCTACCTCTGAAAAGTGTTTGGAAACTTCTGATCGTGCAGAACGCAGCCACGAGAGCCATCATGGGGCTTCCAAGATTCGCCCACGTTTCTTCAACACTCCGTGGCTTGCATTGGCTGCCGATCAGTTTCCGGTCACAATTCAAAGTGTTGGTTATGACCTTTAAAGCCCTACATGGCAATGGACCAGATTACCTCCAGAACCGCCTGTTACCGCACGAATCCCAGCGACCGATAAGGTCCCACAGAGTTGGCCTTCTCCGGGTCCCGTTGACTAAACAATGTCGCTTGGCGGGCCCCAGGGGAAGAGCCTTCTCTGTGGCGGCCCTGGCCCTCTGGAACCAACTCCCCCCGGAGATTAGAACTGCCCCCACCCTCCCTGTCTTTCGTAAACTACTCAAGACTCATTTATACCGCCAGGCATGGGGGAGTTGAGATAGCTCTTCCCTCTAGGGAATGTCTGTGGGTATGTTTGGTTTTATAATAAGGGTTTTTAGTTGTTTTATTATTGGATTGTCACATGCTGTTTTTATCATTGTTGTTAGCCGCCCCGAGTCTACGGAGAGGGGCGGCATACAAATCCAATAAATTATTATTAAATTATTATTATTTTATCTGTTGGGTTCAGTCTAGAAAATGCCCTTTTCTTTTCTGTGTAGTTCTCTGCTGCTTGAAGAAAGTGACAGGGAGGACTGGCAAGAAAGGGACAATAAGAAGAGCTCATTCATAATGAATGCTTAAAGGTACAGATTTAATGTTGGAAACTCCCTTAGGTGTTCTGATGTAACGGTCAACATTTGTGCTGCAGAGGATTTTTGCTGCCCTGTGAATTCATCCCAATTAACGGGGCTAAACATAAAGCACAAAGAACAGTTGGTGAATAGAATCTGAATTCCCTTTGGAATTCGGCAGAGAGTCATCTTAGCTTTCTAACAGATTTCTTTTCTTAATGCAATATAGTCTGTGTCCATCTGTGTTAGCAGCAGAAGAACACCTGTTCTCCCTTTTCTCTTCTGTTTGTAGTGACCATGCCACATTATAAAAAGTAGGAGGCAGTTGGAGCAAGGCTACAAAGGGATCCTTTGTGCCTCTAGCAAGCAGACGAGTTTGTTTTGAAGTTTGGGGAGAAAACCCCCCTGCTACCTCGAATTTCAAAGCACCCTCTTAGTGAACTTCCTAGCAATGCAAAATGTTCAGTTGCTATCCTTTCTCTTTTGTAATGTATAAGGCTCCTTTCTCTTGTCAGGAGAATAAGATAAAGGGGGGGGGGAGAGGAAAAAGCTGATTGGAGTTAATGTATGGAAAGCAACCACACCCTCTCTGAAAGCAAAATGTTTTCAATGCTGTTGAAAAGCAAGAAGAGGATGGGGAGGGGGGAGATCTGTCCTGGACCTTCTGGTTCTCTGATTCAGCCTAGCATTATTCAAAATGCCCAATGCATACTATCATTTATGGTGGAGGTGTCGATCCGCAAAAAGGTTTTGGAAAAAAATAAGAAATTATCTGGAACAAATTATTGCCAAACAAATCCCATTAAAACCTGAACTATTTTTACTTGGAATAATTAGACATAAACTAACCAAAGAAGATAGATATTTAATATTGCACATAATGACAGCAGTCAGGGTAGCATATGCTCAAAGTTGGAAATTAGAAACAACCCCATCAACATTAAATTTGATAACTAAAAATCTATGAAATTGTGGAAATGAATAAGTTAACTCTAGAACTTCAGGAAAGTGATGACTCAAAATTTTATCAGACATGGAGCAGATGATACAATTGGCTGAATCAGAAAACATATCTAAAAATTTAAGATCTCACAGGATTCGAACAGAAAATGAATATATATATTTGCGATGCTACGATTTCGCTGAAGTTTCCCTCGTTGGGAAACCCCACGTCCGGACTTCCATTGCCAGTGAACCGCCCATTTTTGTGATGCTGGGATTCCCCTGCAGCATCACAAAATCCAGATGTGGGGTTTCCCATGGAGGGAAGCCTCAGTGTAATCCCACCAGTGCGAAAACGGGCGCTTCGGCTGGCAACGGAAGTCCAAAGGTGGGGCATCCCAGTGGCAGTGGCGGGTTCATAAGGTGAAAATAGTTCAGAAGAAGAGGCAAAAAAATCTTAAACCCCGGGTTCGTATCTCGAAAAATTCATATGACGAGGGGTTCGTAAGATGAGGTATCACTGTATATGGTAAGTAATCCTATAAATACTTTAACCAGACCATGAAATACATAGATGAACTGTTGTCAAATATCTTTACTAATTTATAGTTATAAAAATAACATGATTTAGAAATAGAATATCCAATGTAAGTTATATTAAAGTACAAAGTATTTGTTTATTAATAGAGTTGAAAGGGACCGTTAGGTCATCGAGTCCAACTCCCTGCCTGAGCAGGAAGCCCTACAGCACCCCAGCCAAATGGAAGTCCAATCTCCTCTTGAAGGTGTCCAGAGTTGGGGAGTTCACCACCTCCCCTGGCAGGCAGTTCCATTGGTTGATCGCTCTGACCGTCAGGAAGTTCTTCCTTATTTCCAGGTTGAATCTCTCCTTGGTCAGCTTCCAACCATTGTTCCTCGTCCGGCCCTCTGGTGCTCTGGGGAATAAAGAGAGCCCCTCCTCACCGTGGCAACCCCTCAAGTATCTGTAAACTGCTATCATGTCCCCTCTAGACCTTCTTTTTTCTAGGCTGTCCATGCCCAGTTCTCTCAATCTCTCTTCGTAAGTCTTGGTTTCGAGTCCTCTAATCATTTTGGTTGCTCTTTTTTGCACCTTCTCCAGAGTTTCGATGTCTTTTTTGTAGTGAGGTGACCAAAATTGGATGCAGTACTCCAGGTGGGGTCTGACCAGGGCATAGTAGAGTGGTATTAGTACTTCCCTGGTCTTGGAGCGTATTCCTCTGTTGATGCAGCTTAGGATTGAGTTGGCTTTTTTGGCTGCTGCTGCACATTGCTGACTCATGTTTAGTTGATTGTCCACCAAGACTCCAAGATCTCTTTCGCAGTCACTACTGCTGAGTGGGGTATCTCCCAGGCTGTATGTATGTCTAGGGTTCTTTTTGCCGAGGTGGAGGACTCTGCATTTGGCGGTGTTGAACCTCATTTTGTTGGTATGGGCCCACTGTGATAGTCTGTCTAGGTCTTCTTGTACTCTGAGCCTGTCCTCAAGGGTGTTGGCTACCCCCGCCAGCTTGGTGTCATCTGCAAATTTTATTAGTTCCCCTTTTATTCCCTTGTCCAGGTCGTTGATGAAGATGTTAAAGAGTACAGGACCCAGGACAGAGCCCTGTGGTACTCCACTGTCTACTTTTTTCCATGTGGATTTGGTGCCGTTGAGGACAACTCGTTGGGTGCGGTTGGTCAGCCAACTGTTTATCCATCTACATGTGTAGTAATCTACTCCATTTTTTTCTAGTTTGTGGATTAGGAGATTGTGGTCGACTTTATCGAAAGCCTTACTGAAGTCCAAGTATGTGAGGTCCACTGAGTTGCATTGGTCAACTGACTTGGTTATGGTGTTGAAAAATGATATGAGATTGGTTTGGCATGATTTGTTTCTGATGAATCCATGCTGGCTATTGGATATGATCTTGTTTGTTTCTAGGAAGTGGGTAAGTTGTTTTTTGATTATTTTCTCCAGTATTTTTCCAGGTATAGAGGTCAGACTGATTGGTCTGTAGTTACCTGGGTCGGTCTTTTTGCCTTTTTTGTGGATGGGGACTACGTCAGCTCGCTTCCAGTCTTCCGGTAGGTCTCCAGTGATCCAGGATATTTGGTAGATGAGGAGGAGTGGTTCCGCTATGGTGTCTGCCAATTCTTTTAGGACTTTGGGATGAAGTCCGTCTGGCCCTGGTGATTTGTAATTTAAGACTAATACAAGTAGTAATAAATAAGGGTCAACTGAGTGCTTGACGTTTGTGTAAATGGTTGAGTGTTTAAGATATGATATATATTTATAAATATGGAAGTTATTTATCTCTTACTTGTGTACATGTTTTTGTATGTTTTGTAAGCTGTATCTTGTCATTGTTTTTATAGTTCTTTTATGTAAATACCTAGTAAAGATATTTTTTTTAAAAACCAAAATGCCCAATATATTCACTTTCAAGGGAAAATTTGCACAATTCTTTCTGTTCATTCTCTTCTCCTGACGGTGATTTTGGAAACCTTGTGCATTTACTTCTGAAGGCATGACCCAAAGTACAGG
The DNA here is from genome assembly GCF_031021105.1 of Erythrolamprus reginae. Taxonomy (NCBI): domain Eukaryota; kingdom Metazoa; phylum Chordata; class Lepidosauria; order Squamata; family Dipsadidae; genus Erythrolamprus; species Erythrolamprus reginae. The sequence goes on along the minus strand of NC_091951.1, from coordinate 263,973,914 downwards.
ATTTTGAAGAACTGTTGAGGAGAAATTTGATTTGCATTCTCTCCACAAGTAAGAGCAATTTTTTCAAATAGGTTAAAGAATGATTGGTTATAGAGAGCAATATAAGTAGGTCTTATCTCCTTGGATGAAAGGGGTAAAGAGCTATTCTTGGCGCAAAAACAGACAGACTAATAGGGGGTATGCTAATATTTTTATTGCTTTTTGATCACCTTCCTAAACAAGAATTTCATAGGTAACATTTGCTTGCATGTATACTGTTGTGTCCAGAGGACAGTTAGGCCTTGTACCCGTCCCACATTCCTTGGGCGGGAAAATACTGCAAGGTGATTGGTTGGCTCAGCCTGGCAGCCCGGGATATATATATAGCTGCCAGGCACGGCCATGTTTGTCTTGTTTTCTGTTCTGTAACCCGTTACCTCTTGTTCAATAAAGAATCGTTCTTACCATTGATTGCAGTCCTTCATCCAGTAAGGATCTAACATATACCATTTCAATGTGCATATCCAAGGTCTCTCTCCCTCCCTCTCCATTTGTGTGTGTGTGTGTGCATACGTGTGTGATTTTGTGTCTGTATGTGTGTCTTATTCAGAACTAGCTAACTTCTATCTCACTGTTCATTACATAACGTTCTTCAATTAGGAGGAATATTACATGAAAACATTGCTAACATTAAATGTGGATATTTGCCAAAGATGAACTCTTTTAATCACAAAGTAGAAAAGTGGAATCATTTGGTCCGTATAAACTCAGCAGTTTGGAAGAGGTATTTGTGGCTTACCTGCTCAATACCGGCTTCTCGTCATTAACTGGAATAACCTTAACTGAAATGGTTTTTGACACTTTATGTTTCCCATCCGAAAGCTGGACTGAAAAATCATCAGCTAAGCTGTCAGTGTCATCATGTAGATATAGAAGCTTCAATCCTGAAAGGTAGAGAATGTAGGTGGGTAACAAGGTAAAGGAGGGGAGAAAGGAAAAGGAGAAATTCATTTAAATTCATACATTTATAAATGGCACATGTATAAGTTACTGTATTTATCGTTGCTGCTGCCCAATTAGTTATTGAAATTAATATTACAACATAGAGACATAGAAACATAGAAATCTGACGGCAGAAAAATACCTCATGGTCCATCTAGTCTGCCCTCATACTATTTTCTGTATTTTATCTTAGGATGGATATATGTTTATCCCAGGCATGTTTAAATTCAGTTACTGTGGATTTATCTACCACGTCTGCTGGAAGTTTGTTCCAAGGATCTACTACTCTTTCAGTAAAATAATATTTTCTCATGTTGCTTTTGATCTTTCCCCCAACTAACCTCAGATTGTGTCCCCTTGTTCTTGTGTTCACTTTCCTATTAAAAACACTTCCCTCCTGGACCCTTTAACCCTTTAACATATTTAAATGTTTCGATCATGTCCCCCCTTTTCCTTCTGTCCTCCAGAGTTCATTAAGTCTTTCCTGATACGTTTTATGCTTAAGACCTTCCACCATTCTTGTAGCCCGTCTTTGGACCCGTTCAATTTTGTCAATATCTTTTTGTAGGTGAGGTCTCCAGATCTGAACACAGTATTCCAAATGTGGTCTCACCAGCACTCTATATAGCGGGATCATAATATCCCTCTTCCTGCTTGTTATACCTCTAACATGGCAAATTATTGCCAATATGACAATTAAATAGCAAAAAATAAGGAACCCAACATTCCTTAAGTCAATTGTGTTCAAAAATATAGGAAACTGGATTGACTTTAAGATTTACACAATAGATAAAATCTTGAAAAATCCTGCGTACAGACTCTTTGTTCTAATTTGATCTCTATTTGTTTTATTAACAGGCTATTTTTAATTAATGAACTGAGAAATCTTTTATTAATAGAATTCAGTTTCATTTACTAATTTTCAGTTTAGCATTCTATTGCCCATTATTTGATGGAAATTGTTTCAAAAAACCAACATGGCCAAAAGGAATATAATACTTGCCATTTTTTAAAACCTCCATGGAGAAACTGTCCACCTGAATTTCATGATACTGTTGACTAATAATTGCCTGTCTGTAATGGAAAATATTGTTGCCATCTAATCCCTTAGCAAGAAATCCGTGGTGGGGCTGTTGAAGGACAGTAAACATGAGGATATCTTCTGGTAAATCCAAATCAACAGCATTGATTATTGATGGATCCAACTCCTTCATCTGTCCCTCTTGCACCTGAACAATCAACAAAAGATAAAAAATACTCTTCCACAAATGAATAATAAGATGTAGAATTCTCAGATCTACAGACCAATCAAATATCGCTCAATAAATTACCATTAATTAGACTGTTCGGTGTAACAAGGGCTTTCTTCTTTTTAATTAATACGAGTGAGCTCCAAGATTTAGACAAAGATTAAAATTCACTTTTCATAAAGGGATGTTCTCCCCTGAGCTTTTTTTGTGATTTACCTCACATACACACAAAGAGAAAGAAAAGACTTGAAATGGGTAATAGGAAACAGAAAGTGGAAATCGACACAACAATGACAAAAGCAAGGAAAGAACAAAGAAGTAGATTTTCATTTACAACTCATCTGCAGTAGCTACACTCATTTGAGTTTGGGGTCAGACTTCTGGGTTCCCACAACATAACTGAACCTATGTAACTTAGCCAATAGGAAGGTCTAGAGATGCAATAGACACACCTAATGGTGGGAAAGATTGAAGGCAGGATAGAATAGATAGAATAGAATAGAATTCTTTATTAGCCAAGTGTGATTGGACACACAAGGAATTTGTCATTGGGGCATATGCTCTCAGTGTACATAAAAGTAAAGATACATTTGTCAAGAATCATGAGGTACAACAGCACTTAATGATTGTCATAGGATTCAAATAAGCAATCAGAAAACAATCAATATTAATATAAACTGTAAGGCTACAACCAACAAATTACAGTCATAGAGTCATAAGTGGGAGGAGATGGGTGATAGGAATGATGAGAAAAACTAAGAGTAATAGTAATGCAGCCTTAGTGAATAGTTTGACAGTGATGAGGGAAATATTTGTTTAGCAGGGTGATGGCGCTCAGGAAAAACCTTGTGACTAGTGGTCTTGCTGTGCAGTGCTCTATACTGATGTTTTGAGGGCAGGAGTTGAAACAATTTATGTCCAAAAGAAGAATGGGATAACAGAGAATGAATTGGCTGGAGTCATTGAAGCAGTTGGCGTCAGCTTAAATGGACGCCAGAGAATGGTAGAGGACAGAAAGACCCAGAGGAAAGTTGTCCATGGGGTGGCAACGGGTAGGACACGACTTTGCAGCTAACAGCAACAAGAGATGCAATATTTAGTCTGCTTTTTCCATTGATTCTCCATACTCTCCTCCCCAAATCTAAAACAACACAATCAAGTTTAGGTACCCAAGGGGGGGGGGGTTGTTTAGCAAAAGAACCAAGAAATAAAAGAGGTCTGAAAGTGTTGGGCATAGGTGAATGATGCGACTTCAAAGCATAGGATGGTAAAAAGGTAAGAGGCATAAACAAAGTATTGTGAAGATAAACATAGCACAGTATTTTGCTCAACATTGTTGCATATACATGCACAGAGGGTCAGAGATGGGATAATTTTGACAGGGGACATTAAAACCAAAGATCACTATATTGCCTTGTTAAAAGCTATCCTTGGTACACCGTTTCCTTCCTTACTGTAAAATTCCTGGCCATGAATTCTGGTTCTTCATCATTGGTTGGGTTAATTAAGACATCAAATGGTGCCTCCACTGAACGATGCTTGCCATCAGTGACGTACAGCATAAATTGGTCTATAGTTGGTTCAATTCTCTTGTGCCTGGTCTGAACGTAGTTAATATGCATCTTCCTCACATTTTCCATGTGAAATGAAGCTAAGCATGTTGGGGAGGGAATGAAAAATAATGAAACCTGTAAGATTAGCAAAAATGTCAAATAAAACCTTACCGCTGTGCTGGAAGTGTCCTAATATAAATGGTACATATTTCCATATGTGGTGGATGTGTGAAAAAGCAAATAAATTTTGGATCAAAATCAGAAAAATAATAGAAAAAATAATAATTCGTATTGATTGGAAACCAGTACTTTATCTATTAGGAATCATTATAGGCAACTACTGAAAAGAGATATATTATTTAAAAGTACATATAGTAACAGCCGTCAGAATAACTTATGCAGCAAAATGGAAACAAAATGACACACCTCATGATGAAGAAATTGTAAAAAAAAATTCTCGAATGTGCAGAGATGGACAAAATGACTAAGGAGCTACAGAATAAAGAAGATTCTGAATATTAGCAACATGGAAAAGATTGTATGAATGGTTAAAAACAAGGAGAAGAATGTATAAGAGATACAAATATTAATATATCAACTAGGAGCAGAAAGTAAATGTGTATACAGTGATCCCTCTATTATCGCGAGGGTTCCGTTCCAAGACCCCTCGCGATAATCGATTATTCGCGATGTAGGGTTGCGGAAGTAAAAACACCATCTGCGCATGCGCGCCCTTTTTTCTATGGCCGCGCATGCGTAGATGGTGGAGTTTGCGTTCCCCGCCGCCCACGCAAAGGGGAAACCTGATTCGGCTCCTCGCTGCTGCTGCGCTACCGAGCAGATCAGCTGCTGGGCGGCCGAAGGAACCTTCCCTGGGTCTTCCCGGTCACCCACGCAAAGGGGAAACCCCGGCTCCTCGCTGATGCCCGCCGCTCGCCCGCCCGCCAGCAAGAGGGGGAAGACCCAGGGAAGGTTCCTTCGGCCGCCCAGCAGCTGATCTGCTCGGTAGCGCAGCAGCAGCGAGGAGCCGAATCGGGGTTTCCCAGCCGCCCACGCAAAGGGGAAACCCCGGCTCCTCGCTGATGCCCCCCGCTCGGCCGGCCGCCGCCCGCCAGCAAGAGGGGGAGAGATAGAGAAAGAGAGAGAAGGAAAGAAAGAGATGAGAGAGGGAGGAAGAAAGTGTGAGAGAGGAAGAAGCAAGATAGAGAAAGAGAGAGAGAAAGAAAGATGAGAAAGGAAGGAAGAGAGTGACGTCATCGGGTGGGAAAAAATCGCGATATAGTGTTTCGCGATGGTCGAGATCGCGAAACTCGAGGGATCACTGTATATTGAAGAGTAGAAAATATAGATATTTGTATGTACATTAGATGGATACATAAATAGTATTCGTATTAACTTTGATTAACCGACCTTCAATTGTAATAATAATGATTGTAATATATGTTTGTATGTTATGTATGTTTTTAAATGTAATTGTGTGTGTGTGTGTGTGTGTGTGTGTGTTTTCTGTTGAGATATATATATATATGGTATGTATGTTTATGCATGGTATGTATGTAGGTATGTTTGGTTTTTATATTAATGGATTTTTAATCATTTCTAATACCAAATTACTATTGTACACTGTTTATTGTCGCTGTTAGCCGCACCGAGTCTCCGGAGAGGGGCGGCATACAAATCAATCAATCAATCAATCAAATAAATAAATAAATAAATAAATAAATAAATAAATAAATAAATAAATAAATAAATAAATAAATAAATAAATAAATATGAAATGCATAATTCTACTCTTAGCTAAAATAACAGTAGAGATAATTAATAAAACACATATAATGCAAAAAAAGGTTTACAGAGATATAAAAGTTTACAGAGATATAAGAAATATAACAAACCCAACAGACAACTATCAGCATATACCAGAATGCCATAAGACACCCCAAAAAAGGGACAAAATTTTCTGTATTTAAAGACAAGCAACCCTTTCTTGTAGCAGAGACCTACCTATACTTATCCCTGCATTACTTTTCTCAAAACCAGGCGATGGTAATATATTTTCTATGTAGCCAAACTGGGGAGGGGATGTTAAAACAAATTCTAAGTCATCTGCATTGGTGTCAAGATCAGTGGCATACAAGTGTTTACTTGTGATAGCTGCTGAGGCACCTTCCAGTACAGCAAACCCAAGTCCTGCGAAAAAAAGGAAGAAAGAGATGATTACTGTTATTTAAACATATTCAATCCCCGTGGCATTTCAGGCTAAAAAAAATGAATATAAATAGTAATTAATGAGGAAATTTCTCCTTCAACCACTTGGTACCACTGTTTTCCAGTCAGGCCAATGACTCTTCTTTCTCCGCAAGAGAAAGGAGGGGGAAAAAAACCACACTTGCAAAACAATTTTGCTGATAAGCTATTCAGAATGGTTTATGGGTTGCTCAAGATGGGTTGTTACCCCTGTTTGTCACAGCATTAATTGCCTGAAAGCTATTATGAATTGCTCATAATGAACCATTTTTCATGCATCAGTTCTTAATTTCTCTGCTGGGACAATCCTTCATTTTCAGAACATTGCCTGGGTGATAGACAGCAAATCACGAATTTGCCCAATAATGAGCTGTTGAAATGTGGTGTACTTGCATACAATACTGGCAAACCAGCTTTATTTTGCAAGATGTGGAACAGCAATAAAGAAATATTAATTAGAACCACTGCATAACACTAGAGCTCATTCTGGCAAATATAGTCACAATGTTTAAGACTCACATATAATTTCATTCACAAGAGAACTCGTGTTTTTAAATACAAATTTTCTTCAAAATCCAATTAATATGGCCTAATATAAAAACTTTTTAAAAGAAATGTGTGGAAAGATTGTCTTGAAATTTATAATTAATGCCTAGTACAGTTTAGATACATAATAAACAAATAATAAAAATAAAGCAATTATATATAATTCCGCTTTACCCTTATATATTCTGAAGTACAATCCTAAATATGATCAGTATTTATCTACTGATTTTTAAAAATTTGTTGTTAAAATTTAGCCAATACTTAACCTTTTTTCATTTAATTACTATATTAAATGAATATAGTGTGCTATTTAATTTTAGAAAACAAAAAATCATCATGTACTTTTACTGCTTTTCTTTGTGTGTGTGTGTGTGTGTGTGTGTGTGTGTGTGTGTGTGTGTGTGTGTAAACTACTTGGAAATTTTTGTAAAACCCTCTCTTGGAATATATTTCTCCTTTATCTTTGCAACTTAATTATTGTAGAGAAGTTTCATAATCCAAAAAACATTTTTAAACAAAATCCTCACCTGCAAGCATAGTTCCCTCTAAGCTGAGCAGTGAGCAACCGCTCACTTAAAAATCATCATCAACTCAGAGTTTTCCAAACCTGCCCAGAAGCCGAGAGGGAAATTTTATTATTATTTCTGTGCCGCCCAGTCCCGAAGGGACTGCCGCTCAGACACTATACTTTTCCGCCCCCCCCCCTCCAAAAAAAAAATTAGAGGGAACACTGACTGCAAGTTGAAATAGTAAAGTTCTTTCTGATATTTGGGTTTTATGCAGCAGAGTTAGAAATCTCAGCTCTCCAGACATTGAACATTTTTTTAGGAACTGGTTTCTGAGCTGTGAACTCAGCAGGATAGAAGAAAATCATATGCAGCAGAAGGAAGATCTGCCTTATGAAGTAACATTTAAATCCTAGATTTCTTCTTACCCCTTTACCAATACAACAAAAAGCCATTCTTCAACACTAGGGGAGGCAGTTGGGCTGTGTAAACATTAAAGTTATCTGGTGCCTGCAAACCTCCTGCTTCCTATCTTGCCAACTTAATTATTGGCAGATCTTTATTATGTTACCCTTTCGACTGCAGTTATAATATCATACCTCCCGATTCAAAACTGACTTGACCACAGACTTCGAACAACAAAAAAAGCAGCTGGGATTAATTCCTACAACTCTGGGCTGCTGTTTGTTTTTCTTTGTAGTTAGTTTTCTCCCTGCCAAAAAGACCAAGGCTCATAATTTCAAGCAATTCCACTAATCGCCTACATAAAAGAGGGTTGAAATGGAACAGAATGTGCGCTGCAAAGGTTCTGCAGTATTTGCTGTGACAATTCACTTTCTAGGAATTGAATTTATACTTGTCAGAGAAGTCTAGATTGCAAGGTGACTGAATTGAAGGTCTCCTCTGCAACATTCCTGCAGTATCTGCTGGAATGGAAAGGCCAATGTGGACAAACACAATGAAAATCGATTGTGGAAAAACTGGATACCACACTCCAGCATTCAAATGCAATTCATATAATCATACTGGAATTTAATGACAGTGTGCTAAGCAAATCCCCGAAGATTTCAGCAAATACTACAGTGGTTTCATGATTATTTTTTCTTTGTAACTTGTAACACAACCTACTCTACAGTAATTCTGAGGATAGGTTAACCTTTTAGTGGCATATGAAATATGGGTCGTGTTGTGAACTGAATGTATGAATGACTGACTACTGGCTTTCTTCCAAATTCTGTAGCCTAGACAACTTTGTACTAGCCTATTTGATAGATAATGATATAATACCATTATATCAAAGTGTTGGTTATGACCTATAAAGCCCTTCATGGCACCGGACCAGATTATCTCAGGGACCGCCTTCTGCTGCACGAATCCCAACGACCAGTTAGGTCCCACAGAGTGGGCCTTCTCCGGGTACCGTCAACTAAACAATGTCGTTTGGCAGGACCCAGGGGAAGAGCCTTCTCTGTGGTGGCCCCGGCCCTTTGGAATCAACTCCCCCCAGAGATTAGAATTGCCCCCACCCTCCTCGCCTTTCGTAAACTTCTTAAAACCCACCTCTGCCGTCAGGCATGGGGAACTGAGATATTCTTTCCCCCTAAGCCTTTACAATTTACGCATGGTATGTCTGTATGTATGTTTGGTTTTTATAATAAGGGTTTTTTTAGTTATTTTAGTATTGGATTGGATTGTTACATGCTGTTTTTATCATTGTTGTTAGCCGCCCCGAGTCTACGGAAGGGGCAGCATACAAATCCAATAAATTAAATAAATAAATAAATACCACTAATGATATCATTATCTATGGTAGTCATTGCTTTTACAGGTAGTCCTCAACTTACGACCACAATTAAGCCCAAATTTTTTGTTGCTAAGTAAGACAGTAGGTGAATTTTGCTCCATTTTTTGCCTCAATTGTTAAGTGAATCACTGAAGTTGTTAAGTTAGTAACAAGGTTGTTAAGTCAGTTTGGCTTCCCCATTGACTTTGCTTATCAGGAAGTCACAAAAGGTGATCACATGACCCTGGGACACTGTAACCATCATAAATATGAGCCAATTACCAAGTATCTGAATTTTGATCACCTGATAATGGGGATCCTGCAATGGTCGTAGATATGAAAAATGGTCATAAGTGACTTTTTGAACTTTGTAACTTTGTAACTTTGAACAGGCAGTAAATGATCTGTTGCAAGTCAAGGACTACCTATATTGAAGGTATCCTACATAAGCTTTATCGCTCCACTGGAACAGGTACCAATTAAGATGTCTACCATCATCTACCATTCTGCCTAAGTTTCAAATGACAGAATGTGGCAATATTCTGTCATTTGAAACTGTCAAACGATTCGCTAAGGGTGCATTACTATTACTGTTAGCCAGGAGTGGGCTGCTGCCTGGACAGGGGGGGACGCAGTGGGATAGCAAAAATGGAGCTCCACCCCAGAGCACCCAATTTTCACTGAAAGATGTTGAAAAAAAATGCAGGGCGTCCTGCATAAGCCACGCCCACAGTGTGATAGTAAAAATTTTGGTAGCCCTTCACTGCTGTTAGCCTTATCGTTGCTTTCAGCCATCTCCTCCCACTTATGACTGTATGAATGTAACTTATTGCTTGTATCCTTACGATTTATATTAATATTGATTGTTTCCTGATTGCTTATTTGTATCCTATGGCAATCATTAAGTATAGTACCTTATGATTTTTGACAAATGTACCGGTATCTTTCTTTTATATGCACTGTCATATTTATTTATTTATTTATTTATTTATTTGGATTTGTATGCTGCCCCTCTCCGAAGACTCGGGGCGACTCACAACAAGTGACAAATGACAAATTCCTGATGTGTCCAATCACACTTGACCAATAAAGAATTCTATTCTGTTCTGTTCCGTTCCGTTCCATTCCAATATGGAAAATGTTTATCTATTGTATCTATTTTGCTATCTCCTAAATTTGGTGTGTCCTTACACAATCACCACAACCAATTAAATAGGCATAAAAAACAACAATAAGTTTACCAGTGGTAATGGCTGGTGGCTGGTTGTCAACTGGAAATATTGTGATATTAATATCATATACCGGATATGATTTATGATATGGAAAAAAAGAAGTTTTCTCGTCGCAGCAGGCTTTTACATCAGGATCAATTTCATCATCCAACACAATAAAGGTAAGAATATCAAAGAGAAGAGCTAGGCCAATCTCGCCACCTAGAAAAATAAAATATATAGATGAAGTATATGATATTTTGCAGCCTAATGAATAATGAGATTTAAGAGAAACTTCTAAAAGTGTGATGCAGCTATAGTGCAGTATCCATGTTTTTGTGCTGAATCTAATCACAAAACTATCAAAAGACTCTACACACATCTTTTCCTTCCAAAGCAAACAGAAAAAAAACACATACTGGGGTGGGAAATTAGGGAGTAACCAATTATTGTCTCATATAAGTGATACGAGCATGAAGACTAAAGTAATTTAATATTTCAGTATTTCTTTAACAACTATTGTGACAAAAGGTAGTCAAAATTAAGAATTTTGGTTGTCCCACTACATCATTATAGACCAGTGACGCCAAAAGGAAGGGAGTGTTGGGGGGGGGGTGTCATGCATATGCCCATACCCATAATTCCATGCGTCTCTGGTGTGTGTGACCCCCCGCTCCCGGCATGCAATGGGACTCCCATTTTTTGATCTCCCCAGGCTTCAGAGACTTGAAATGGGCCATTTCTGGCCTCTAGAGGGCCTCCAGGAGAGTGGGGAAGGCCATTTTCATCCTCCTCAGGCTCCTAGAAAGGTTTTGGAGCGAAAAATGGTCCTGCCCGACTCCCTCCGGAGGCTGAAAACAGCCTGTTTCCCAACTCCTAGCAGGCTCAGTAGGCCCAAAAATCAGCTGGCGCATGTGTGCACCAGGCCTGAGCTCACGTGCCCACCAATATGACTCCGTGTGCCACTAATGGCATGTGTACCATAAGTTCGCCATTACAATTATAGACATTCCAAACAATCCTCTAGAAAAAATAAATTGATTTGAAAAGCGCTTCAGTTCCTGAGTTAACATTCTCCTTAACAAACCTGTTATATACAGTAAATAAGAAAGATTGTGTCTAAATTCATTAGCAAAGTTTATTGTTGAGTTCCTAGACCTGATTCAAATTATGCAGTTTCTGATATGAAATACTTTTTGGGTGGGCTATCCTTTCGGACTGTTAAAAGAGAATGGCTACAAAGCAATTTTAGAGAAAACTAAATCAGATCTGTTAGCTTTCTACCGAATGGATGATTTTGAGAGATTTTTCTACCTAATGGATGATTTTGAGAGATTTTCACCGAACAATTCTTTAACAAGACTCATGAGGAAGAATGTCAGAAGAGACACTCATCAACTGAATTAAAGTGATACTTTCACAAATGATTTCAGTTTTTGCCTTTATGCATATTCTCAAGACAAACACCGATTTTAAAATGTGAGATAAAAACTTCACTCCCAGGAGTCATTTGATGGCAAATATGGATGTTTTCTTCCAGTACAAGAATCTCTGTCAACTATCTCTCACCAGCATTTGTCATCAGCCAAGTTGTAAGTCTGATTATTTAATATCATCTGATTTTATGTCATGAAGACAGGTATCATAAACACTCTGTGTTTTATATTGACAGCTTAAAGAGGTGATATCCAGTCAAAATGGAAGGTTTATTTAAGTAAATCAAATGTTTGTCAATTTTGCACATGACTGCTATTGTTTGATACTTTTCATTTCAATTATCTTGTATTTTCAATAACAGAAATAGCTGGTATCAGTCACAAAACCATTATGTAATGGCCATGCGTGATGCAGTTCTTTGTGAAAAGGGACTGTCTTGCTTTGGAAGCTATAAATTTAGTAACTTATTACTCTAGTTAATAAAATTAATGATAATTCAGTATCAATTACAGCATCTGTCACCTGAAATCTAGCCATAGTAATGCAAAGAAGCCATCTGCACCCTGACCAATATTTTAAATTATTATTGATTACATGCAACTTTCATCTGGAAGAATAAGCAAGAATAATTCTGCAGAACTGCCAAAAAGATAGTTACTATTCAATTTACCTCTGCCTAATGTCTTATGGGATTAAATTTCTTCTTCAGGGACAAGCATTACAAAGGAGAGACATTTAAAAAATTTCTTTGCTAACTATTCCTCTGGTGAAAAGAGAGTACATTATAAGGGGAAAGTTTATCTTTTGATAAGAGAAGCAAACTTTCTTGAAGAATTAAACTAGTGATAAAAATATGTTGACAGGTAATAAAATAGACAGTAAATTAATCTATTACATAGTTCCTGAGCACAGTTCACTCTCGCTTAGCATTCAGTGACTTTCTTCTTTGTTTTTCTGAGTTTTTCCCCCCTTGGAAAACATAATATATTTATTTTCAGTAATAGTGTAGCAATGTTAAATACAAACGAACAATAAATCAGCAAACAGGGCCTTTCCAGATATAGCAAAGCCATATTTGTGCCACTCAAGGGAACTGCAAGGGGGAATAATTTTCCCCAATACCAGTAAAATTCAGGTCTCTATATAGCAGGTTCTTAACCTTTTTAATGCAGCAACTCCTTAATACAGTTCTTCATGTTGTGGTGACCCCCAACCATAAATCTAGTGCCAATTCTCCCAACAGAGCTTTAAGCTGATTGGCAGAAAGGTCAGAAAGGCCCTCCCACTGTAAAAGCCTGATTGGTCAGATTGTAAAAATATGTTCCAAGGCGCCAGAAAAGAAACTTTAGTTCCTAATACCATGAGAAATTTGTCTTTTCCCGTGGTCTTAGGCGACCCCTGTGAAACGGTTGTTCGATCCCCAAAAGGGTCCCAAACCCCAGGTTGAGAACCACTGCTATATAGTATTTATTTATTTGTTTGTTTGTTTGTTTGTTTGTTTATTGGATTTGTATGCCGCCCCTCTCCGCAGACTCGGAGCAACTAACAACAGTAATAAAACAGTATATAACAATAATCCAATACTAAAAACAGTTAAAAACCCATTATATAAAAACCAATCATACATAGTATCAATCATATTCAATGGACTATGAAACCAATGCCAATAAACTCATTTTATTAGAACAATTATAGTAACAGAATCTTGCATGCCTGGCTATGCTTCCCTCCTCCTTCACTTTATCTTTGTGTGAATTAGGGAAGGTACTATTTGAAGCATTTTCTCCGGTTTGTCCTTTATGACAGCTGTGTCTGCCTGATGATCCCACTGTCGTTCCAGGCCATTCTCTGTGCCTTCTACAAATTAGTCCCCAGTTTTTACTTACTTGTGTGTTCATACGTCACCGTTCCAGAAACAACGTCAGCTTGGAGAAAGCGATCTATCACAATCCCGTTTCTCTTCACAACCCCATACTTCGAAGGTCGGGCAACCATGAACATCAGCTGCATGTCTTCACTATCTTTATCAGTTGCATAGAGGTGCTTTGAAGTGATCGGCACCACCTGTCCTTCTGGACACTGCATGAAGGGAATGAGGTCAGCCTTCATCACCGGGGGTTCATCGTTTACAGAAATTACCTAGGGGAAAATTATTTTATTTATTTATTTAAACAAATGTATATTTTATTTATTTATTTATTAGATTTGTATGCCGCCCCTCTCCGAAGACTTGGGGCAGCTAACAACAATATAAAAAGACAATGTAAACAAATCTAATATTAAAAATAATCTTTAAAAACCCCAATTTAAAGAACCAATCATACATACAAGCATACCATGTATAAATTCTATAAGCCTAGGGGGAAGGGAAAATTTCAATTCCCCCATGCCTGACGACAGAGGTGGGTTTTAAGGAAGGCAAGGAGGGTGGGGGCAACTCTGATATCTGGGGGGAGCTGGTTCCAGAGGGTAGGGGCCGCCACAGAGAAGGCTCTTCTCCTGGGTCCCGCCAAATGACATTGTTTAGTCAACGGGACCCGGAGAAGGCCAACTCTGTGGGACCTAACCGGTCGCTGGGATTCGTGCGGCAGAAGGCAGTCCCGGAGATATTCTGGAAGTCCAGATCATACATAGTAATTCCAGAAAGATTACAACATTAAAAAATCCCACTGCCTAAAACTCCTACCTATGTCATGCATAATAATTTGCCTTAGTTATGGCAAATATCTGAAAAAAATCCATTAATGTTCCTATTAATCCCTATTAAAATACGGAAAGAAATGGATAAAAAGAAGAGGAAAAAATTTTCAGATTATATACCCAGCACAACTGTTGTGCTTATAAACAGTGAATTACATGCTTCACACATGTACAATCCTAAGATCAAACCTCAGGGAAGAAAGCAATGATCAGCTTCTCGGATAAAAGTATCTGAGGTTTTTCAAACAATTTGCATGCAACAGATTGAATTCCATGGGATAACTATTTGTCAACCACACATTTTAGCAATTTTTTTTTAAAAAACCCCCCACTGTTTTCTGTAAAAGAAATGCTAAAATGGAATATAGGGAGGAAAGCAATAAAAATAATGTGATTCCTTTCTCTTTTTCCAGTTCATTGTTACTCTACTCACTGCATTTTCTACTGCATTGTACAACCATTGTAAATATATGAGTGATCACAAATAGAACAGAATGGAACGGAACAGAACAGAACAGAACAAAACAAAACAAAACAGAAGAACAGCATTTAGATTATAGGGCATATGATTGCATCACAGTACAGGCAGTTCTCAATTTACAATTGGTACCAGAATGCCCATTGCTAGGCAACATGGTTAAGTGAGTACCTCCTTATTTTACAACTTTTTTTTGCCAAGGTTGTTAAGTGAATCACTGAAGTTAAATCAATCATGCAGCAATTAAATGAATCCAGGTTCTCTCATTGACTTTGTTGTTAAAAGTCAGTTGGAAAGGTGACAAGTGGCAAGCACATGACTCCAGGATGCTGCAAACATTGTAAATACATGTATGTTATCAAAGTGCTCAAGTTTGATCATGTGATTACAGAGATGCTATAACAGTTCCAAATTGATGATTGTAAGTCACTTTTTTTCAGTACGGTGCAACTTTAATGGTCACTAATCATATGGTTGTATGTCGAGGACCGTTGTTTGCAGAATTAAACTTTTTTGACTCATACCTCTAAAAAGCATAATTTCTATATTTGGCTTGACATTTTTCTGATTTTTCAAACAGAAGGGGAATATTTTGAACTGTCTGATTTGTAATAATCTAGCAATGGCAACCCAAATAAAAATGCAACCTAAGTTTGGTTTTCTTAAGAGGCTTTTGCTGAAATAACTTTTTCTGACACATTGCATTTTCTTCATCATTTAACTCTAAATGAAATTCATTCCTGACAATAGGGGATAAACTGAACAGGTGCAGGTGTCTATCAGCTCCTACATTTCAAATCAATTGCCTAACAAGTACTGTCACATAAATCTCCAAAGTGAAGAACAAAACTCTTCCCATCTATGAATTCCCAGTTGCTGAAGCCAAGCGCCAATCCCTCTGACAATTTCACTTCTCCATCGGACATGTGTTTGGAGGAATCTTACACTGACCTTCACGTGGAGGATGAATTCGAAGGAATTGATGCCATCTGTAGCCTCAAAAAGAATATGATCCTGTTGAAATTCTGAACCATCATGATGGTACCTATGGAATCAAAAATAAACCTAGGTTTGCAAGGTTGCTACTGCAACTACTGGCACTCTAACTGCTTCAGTAATGCACTAAATTTTGTACATTGTCACTAAATTCAGTCTTTTCTTTTAAAAAAAAAGAGCTAATATTTCCCATTCTTCACTAAGAGGCATCCATGAAGAGGCATGTCAAAAAAGTAAAGATATCAGATACAACTGTGAAATTAAATTAAATTATTCTTTAATCACATGGTCAAATCCACCATTTTGACATATCTCTCTCTAATCTCCCTCCCCCCCTCTCTCTCTCTGTCTCACACACACATACACACACACACACACACACACACACAAATACCCCCCACCCTCAAACACACACTTCTATTTTGAGGTGATTATTAATTATAACTGATGTTTTCTCATTGGGCATTGTTCATGCTGCCTGAAGATCACAGAGATTATATTCCTATATATCTTGATATCTCTCCATAGGAAAGTTGGGTTTTGTTGTGGTTAGCTTTGGCCCAGCTGCTGTCCCAAGGACTGTGGATGTGGGGGAGACATCCACATGCTGCAGGCCTGTTTTGCCCCCAGTGGAATCTGCTGATGAAGGCTCCTCTGACCAAGAAGACATGAGTGACAGGGAGGAGGAGAGTGTGGCAGACAGCTCAGAAGGAGATCAATTATCTAGCTCTTCCTTGGATTCAGAACAAGAGTTAATGATACAGCCACACATGTAGAGAGCGATGCATAGGCAACAACAACTGAGAGATTATTATCAAAGAAAATGAGGCCACCTGTGATTGGGTGGGGCTGTGGTAATTAATGAGGCTGCTATAAATAGCAGCCTGTGGGTTTGGCCAATGTGGAGGATTATCTGATCCTTGTGTTTCGTGCCTGCTTTGCTGACTTTGACCTTTGTGTGCTGATTTTTCCCCGCTTTGAAACTAAACCAGAGCAAAGTGTGTTTTACTTTGTGAAAGAAGAAGGACTGTGAATTACCTCACAGCTGCAAGCTAAGTATCACAGAACTGATAAGGGACTTGTACAAATTACCAGTTTGTTTGGAGACGAGTGCTCTTTGCTATACAAAAAGAGGGCTTCGTTTATTTGCATTTTCGGTATAAAGAACATTGTTTTGAATTTTCAAACGTGTGTGTGTCTGAAATTGTATCTGTGCATTTTCGGGAGGGTTCTACCAGAGAGCTTAACAGGTTTTATACATACAGAATCAATTGTTCGAAAGATACAATTTTGGATCAATTTCCTCAGACTGGCTAGTTTATATTTGCAAACAGTTAATATGGAGAGGACAGGAAAGAATTGAATCGCATTTGCTCCCCAATGAATATAAGACAGGCTACTTTTCATCAAAATTAGATCAGGCTTGAAATCAGGCTTAGGGCTTCACAGCAAAAGCAATTTGCTCTCTAACCTGACTTTTGACCTCTGTAAATCTTCACAGGTCAGCCAATCTCTTGGATTCATAGGAGTCTCGTCTAATTCAACCCTCCCATGAAGAGGAAGCTTAAGGATATGTATCTGTATGTTTTCCAGTTTGGTGTCCACATCTGAAATCAAAATATTGTCTTTGGTAATGGTGCTCTGACCCCCTTCTTCCACTTTCAAGCTATGTGTAAGCACCTAAGCAGAAGAAAAGATACAGCAGTTACCGTTTCCTCTTAGAATAATATTTTTGCTGATGTTTTAGTACTAGGGCATATTTTTCCATAGAACACAGTTCTGCAGGCTTCAGAATCTCACATCTGAAACAAAAAGTTTTGCATTTTGGAGACACTCTCCACAATATTTTCTCTTTTAAAAAAATATTTTTTAAAATTTGGTTATATACATTAAAAAGGACAAACAAACATTAAACAAAACAAAATAAGACAATAACATACCGGTACATACATTTACACCTTTAGGGTTATCATACGGTAAATTATATAGACATTCAATTCATGCTTATACCTAAATTAACATAATTCTATATTAACATTACAATTTTTACCTAATATATAAACTTCTAGTAACTTACGGTTAATAAAATGCAATATGTATTACTCAGTTAAGACACTTAATGTATTTATTTTATTTTCTCCCCTTAAGCCAATCATAGAATAAACTCCAAGTTTCCTATTATCACTCCTTTTCATTTAACTCCATTGTCATTTTGTCTAATTCTGCACATTCTAAAATCTTCTTAATTATTATACTGTTCTTCAGTGGTTCTCCTCCTACCTTTCCGGCCGGTCGCAGTCGGTGTTAGTGGGGGGTCAGAGGTCGACCTCTAGGTCTCTCCCTTGTGGGGTGCCTCAGGGGTCGGTCCTCTCCCCCCTGCTATTTAATATCTACATGAAACCGCTGGGTGAGATCATCCAAGGGCATGGGGTGAGGTATCATCAATATGCCGATGATACCCAGCTATACATCTCCACCCCATGTCCAGTCAACGAAGCAGTGGAAGTGATGTGTCAGTGCCTGGAGGCTGTTGGGGCCTGGATGGGTGTCAACAAACTCAAACTCAACCCAGACAAGACGGAGTGGCGGTGGGTCTTGCCTCCCAAGGACAATTCCATCTGTCCATCCATTACCCTGGGGGGGAACTATTGACCCCCTCAGAGAGGGTCCACAACTTGGGCGTCCTCCTCAATCCACAGCTGACATTGGAACATCATCTTTCGGCTGTGGCGAGGGGGGCATTTGCCCAGGTTCGCCTGGGCCCTATTTGGACAGGGAGTCATTGCTCACAGTCACTCATGCCCTCCTCACCTCGAGATTCAATTACTGCAACGCTCTCTACATGGGGCTACCTTTGAAAAGTGTTCGGAAACTTCAGATCGTGCAGAATGCGGCGCGAGAGCCATCGTGGGGCTTCCTAGATTCGCCCACGTTTCTGCAACACTCCACGGCCTGCACTGGCTGCCGATCGGTTTCCGGCCACAATTCAAAGTGTTGGTAATGACCTTTAAAGCCATACATGGCATTGGGCCAGAATACATCCAGAACCGCCTTCTACCACACGAATCCCAGCAGCTGATAAGGTCCCACAGAGTTGGCCTTCTCCGGGTCCCGTCGACCAAACAATGTCATTTGGTGGGCCCCAGGGGAAGAGCCTTCTCTGTGGCGGTCCTGGCCCTCTGGAACCAACTCCCCCCAGAGATTAGAACGGCCCCCACCCTCCTTGTCTTTCGCAAATTACTTAAGACCCACCTTTGTCACCAGGCATGAGGGAGTTAAGTTATCCTTTCCCCCTAGGCTATTACAAGTTATGCATGGTATGTTTTTGTGTATGTTTGGTTTTTTATAATAAGGGTTTTTTAGTTGTTTTTATTAATTGGATTGTTCATGTTGTTTTACCACTGTTGTTAGCCGCCCCGAGTCTGCGGAGAGGGGCGGCATACAAATCCAATAAATAATAATAATAATAATAATAATAATAATAATAATAATAATAATAATAATAATAATATTTTCAGTTGATATATCACCTTGTTTCCAGTATTGTACAAGACTAATGTTTGCTGCTGTAAGAATATGCAATATAATATTGTAATATTTTCTTTCTACTTTTTGGTCCAGTATTCCCAGCAGAAATGCTTCTGGTTTCATATTTATTTTTGTTTTATGATTTCCTCCAGCCAAGTCTGAATTTTATGCCAAAATAATTTAATAACTGGACAGGTTCACCACATATGGTAATAAGATCCACTATTAGTCATGCAACCACCAGGGCCATGGCTGTCAGTATTTCAGGACCAGGTCATAAGTACTGCATGGAAAGTTCATTCTAATTTCAAATGATCACTAAGCGGCCAATCATAAGTTAAGGTCTACCTGTAGTCTTTGTTTTCTTCTACTTTTTTTAGCATCAAAAACATACCTCTGGAGACTGATTGTCCACTGGAAGAAGAGTAATGTTAAAACAGTTGCCATACAAAGTCCTCCCATGTTGATTGCTGATGGAAAATGTGAAGTGGATATATTGAGGTTCAGGGCCAATATCTTCCATGGGTGGTACATAGGCAACTTTCATGTGGTTGATGGCATGCTACAGATGTAAAGAAGTTAAATAGAGATCTGTTATATATCATTAAAAAATCTTCCATTCTGTATCTGTATCACTAATCATTTTTAAAATAAGGAAATATTTTCAATCATAATCTGCTAGGCATAGGGTAGACAACCATGCTGGTTCAGGAATTCTGGAAATTAAAATCCACAGGTCATAAAGTTGCATACATTTTTACAATAACCCATTTTATATTTTACATTTCAATTATTGTACAGCTCTGAAAGCTGATCATTTAAAAGGAATGAGAAAACAAAGGTAAAAGACCTTTCAATTATGGATGTGAAAATGTTTAATATAAGCATTGCAGACTGCAGGGGGAAAAACATCAGACCATCCTAGATCAAATTAAGATTGACCACACAGGAATTCTTTAAAACTAAGCATTAATTTTGGGCTTTATTTTTTCCTTCATAGTTTTCTTATAGTGAAAACGCTTCTGATCATGTGCAGAGCAGTTTCTTTCTCAATTGACTCTTTTTAGATAAAGTGGGTGTAATGCTTTAAATTTAATGACAAACCTGAGTGAATGATCTTAATGATGGAATAGAAGGATCCTTGATAATCTTAGGAACACTCTCTACCATGAATAATTTTCCAGCATCTGTGTGGCTGCAGAAAAAAAAAATGCTGTCATATATGTGCACTAAATCACAGGATGTTTTGAAGAGAAGAAATACAGTCATTCCAAAATAGGACAGAAAGTTCCTTATAACTCTCTCTCTCTACTTGTTATAATTTATAGTAAAATAATTGTGATCACAGAATGTTTATGTAAGTATTTGTATGTAGATGACATACAGATCTGATTTTATAATAGATTTTGCTATGACCATTATGCAAATGCCATGGTTTTTAAAGTGAATACTGTAGCTGTATTCCTATGGGGTTGGTTTTTTTTGCAAGAAACCAGCCCAAAGGACAGAAACTCAGAAAAGAATATCATAATTCATCATCATGTCACCACAGAATGCAACATGATCATAAAGATCCTGGGACACGACAACCATCATAAATATATGCCAGTTCCCAAGCATCTGAATTTTGGTCATGTGACCAAAGGGATGCAATGGTCATAAATGTGAAAAATTGTCATAAATCACTTTTTCAGTGCCACTGTAGCTTTAAGTGGTCACTAAATAAATGGTTGTAAGTTGAGGACTAGTTGTATTCTCGTCAGAGAAGTATGCATCATCTGAGACTTACTAAGGTGCAAAGGAGAAGTAGGGAGGAGATGTAATGATGTATATTAGCTCACTGTCCTGGGTTTCCGTGTCTATGTAATGAAGATGGGTCTTTGTTAAATAAGCAATCTCCGTTTCCTTGACAATCAGGTGACGGTTTGTTCCTGGAAATTCTTTTGGCAGCTGATCATTCACAGGAATTATATGTACTCTTATTATCTAGGATAACAATAATAAGAACAATTATCTCACACCTTGATTTTTTTAAAGAGAGACCATCCAAAATGCTGCAATTAAATAATCATGGCATTTAAAATGAATCTATGCAACTTCTTGGACCACACACTTCAAGCACAAGGATTGTCAAATTTTTCAAGCATGTTTAGATCCTGCATTTACCTAGATACTATCCCTATTTTTTTAAAAAAAATAAAATGTACTGAGATTTTAGCATTTTTGCATGTGCTCTCCCAAATTATGACATGGGCAGGTTGCAAGTATGCAAATGAACACAGACTGTGGAAACTTTTGCATCTCATTTGGACCCAGAGTATGGAGGAATAATGGAGAGGCACACACAGCAAGATACTTGAAGTCCAGTGTGAAGTTTCCATAGTCTGTGTTGATTTGGGGAGCCATGTCATCTGCTTATATTCGTCCACTGTGCTTCATTAAGTCTAGGGTCAACACAGCCGTATACCAGGAGATTTTGGAGCATTTCTGCAGACAAGCTTTATTGGGATGGTGATTTAAATTTTTCAGCAGGATTTGGCCCACACTGCCAAAAACACCAAAAACTGCTTCAATTAATGTGGGATTACTGTGCTTGATTGGCCAGGAAACTCACCTGACCTGAACACCATAGAGAAATTATGGGCATTGCCAAGAGAAAGATGAGAGACATGAAACCGAACAATGCAGGCCGCTATTGAAGCATCCTGGGCTTCTATAATACCTCAGCAGTGCCACAGCCTAATACCTTCTATGCCACAGCGCATTGAGTAGTAATTGCTACAAAAGGGTCCCAAACCTAGTACTGAGTACATATGCATGCTTATACTTTTCAGAGGTCCAATATTGTGCTATGTATAATCCTTGTTTTATTGATTGTATGTAACATTCTAATTTTCTCAGATGGAGGATTTGCAGTTTTCATGAGCTGTACCCATAATAATCACAATTATGACAAATCACAGCTTGAACTATCTTGCCTTGCATTTAATGTGTCTCATATATTACATTTCACATTTTAAGTTGCATTACTGAAATAAATAAAATTTTGCATGATATTTTTGAGTTTCACCTGTGTATTTTAGTTTATACAGAAATGTCACTGCATTCTCTCGCAATCCCCATAATGATTTCTAAATCTTACCTGAATTTCTGAAAGATTGGGAGGATCATGACTATCACACAGAACCAACTCAACTGAATCTTCAAATATTTCTCCTCCTAAGTGATGGTAGTAAATTATCCCATTAAACAGATCTTTTTGAAGGAATTTGGTAACTGGATAACCTGTTGAATACCAGTAACAGAAAGAAATCCATAACTTAGATAATACCGTAATTATTTTTTGCATGAAAACTTAGACATAATTATTCTGCATATATGTAATTTTGAAATTAATCATTTCTTTAATACTGTTGAGGTATACAAGACTTAAGTTCATTGTAAATAAACACCATGCCCATATTCTAGGATAAATTTCTTGTGTCAAACTTTACACTAAAATTATTTTATTTCTCAAAGAGAAGTATTTACTGTGGAAGGATTCAAAACAATAAAGATGATGATTCAATTGTGCAGTCAATTGTTTGCATATAAAAAAGGGTAGGTCTTTGATCACATAGTCACAGCCACTATTTTATTCCTCCCTACCGATATATAGAATTTCTAGAGATAATTTATTTATGTCTTTGTTTGCATCTCATCTTTATTATTATTATTATTAAGAAAATAATTTTAATTTTGAATGACCTACCAAAGGCAATAAAAAGTAGTCCTCAACATAGAACAGTTTATTTAGTGACTGTCAAAGTTACAATATCACTGGAAAAAAGGTAACTTATGACTATTTTTCACTGTTACAATTGTTGCAGCATCCCCATGATCCCTTGATCCAAATTCAGGCACTTGGCAACTGATTCATCTTCATGATGGTTATAGTATCCTGGGGCATTGTGATCACTTTTTGCGCCCTTCTTACAAGCAAAGTCAATGGGGGAAGCCAGATTCACTTAACAACTGTGTTTCTAACTTTAACAGTGCAGTGATTCATTTAACAACTGCAGCAAGAGATGTCATAAAATGGAGCAAAACTCACTTAATAGGTGCTTCACTTAGCAACAGAAATTTTGGGCTCAATTGTGTTCATAAGTCGAGGACTTACAGAGTCTATATGTCAAAAAAACCCATATGGGATTAGGGGGTGGAAGAGGTGGAATCAGGTGAAAATTAAATTTGATTGAATTTATAACCATGGGTATATTTAAATATAAATCCAATCAATTGTTAACTGATACAATTGATAAGATGGTATTTCTTGTCTTTTACAAATTGTCATTCACATCCTGCCTAAATGAAAATTATAATTTTGTGACAAATTAGGCCCATAGCCAAGACTTTTAGAAACATGCAGTCCCAGAGTTTGAAGTTGTTTATTCTTTGTATTTTTGATAATAAAAGTTGTGATTCAGAGTGCATTTGTACAGCTCTTAGCAAAAAGAACTAACATAAAGCACAAAAGCTAATGAAGTGTACAAGCGTGAAATCTCATGAAAATAATCTCCAGGCATATATGAAAACAGAACTCAAACATTGTATAAAGAAAAGGAATAAGGAATAAGGAGCACCATAGTAGTTGAGCACATTACCAATAAAATCTGTTTTAGGTTTTTTCATTATTTCTCCCGCCTGTGGTGATCTGGTGATATTGAAAAGTATGTAGTCATCGCTGGAGTCCATATCTGATGCTAGAAGCATTGAACTTTGGATCAGGATCGTTTCTCCTTCATGGACCTCTATTTCAACGTTACTAATGAGAAAAGGGGGGCTGTCATCTTTGGGCAGAATATTGATTGGAAACCTGTGGCGGCTACTGTGGTGGCCATCAAAGATCCTAAAGACAATGGAGTCTTTGGTGGAATCGCTGTCATCATGATGGTAACGAACAACGCCAGTCTTGAGATCCAAGACATTGAACATGAATCCTTTCCCTCCTGTTAGACAGTCGAAAGTGAACAATTCATATTAGAATGAGTATGCTTTGGGAAATGCGCTCCATTTTATAAAGATGGTACGACAGCTCCTGAGATGAGAAACAGGACAAACACCAATAGCAGGTGTGTTCCAGAAATTTGCTCATGTGATTCTACTGATGTCAGGGTTCCAAGCAACATACCCATAGTGTTAAGAGAGATTGAGAAACCCCGGCAAAACCCCACACTTATATACTTCGTTGCCAGCGCTGGGATTGGATTCAAGTCCTCGCGCTGAAGCTCCTGATTGGTCGTCTTTGCAGGCTTCCTATTGGTTAGCCTGCTGGCTCCTATTGGCTGTGTCTGATCCAATCAGGGATCTGTGTCTGATCCAATCAGGGATCTCTCTTTCGTAACAGCATGCAAACATAACACATAGCAAAGAAAACTCTGAGGCAGGCAGATTCCTCAAAGAATAACTTTATTGGCTATATCCTATTGGCACAAGCTGGTGAAAATTGACTCTGACTATTCCCGTGGTTTTCACCTAATTAAAAGTAGAAGTTTTTCACTTTCTCAAAACAATCAGTCGCATGGTCCAATCAGGATACTGTCCAGTTGCTAGCTGATTCCAGTCCCCTTTTTCCGAACAGCCATAGGAATGTCCTTGGTTCCCAAGTAT
The DNA here is from genome assembly GCF_031021105.1 of Erythrolamprus reginae. Taxonomy (NCBI): domain Eukaryota; kingdom Metazoa; phylum Chordata; class Lepidosauria; order Squamata; family Dipsadidae; genus Erythrolamprus; species Erythrolamprus reginae. The sequence continues at coordinate 263,949,049 of NC_091951.1, read as the reverse complement.
TTTGTTTTGACTACAACACCCCAACTATCTCTATTCAGCTTCGTCTCACCACCCTGCTGACCGAAACCAGCCAGGAGGGGCACGGATCCAATAAACAGGTGGAGGAGCTCACAGCTCCCATGGCCTTGTCTGCTTCATTGGGCATCGCCAGTTCAAACTCGTCCCACACAACTGGATTAAGACTTGCCCAAGTCACATCGACAGAGATGACTGGGGTAAGTCTTAATCCAGTCGATACTGCCCAGTTGAAGTCCAGGTCTGTCCAAATTTGTCCAAATCTGAGCGACTTTATTCGCAAGAAACTGGCTAAACTCCTTAACCACTCCCCCCATATCAAGAAGCAAGTGGGTCACCGTAAACATGGCAGCTGAGCATGATTTCACAGATGTAATCAGGGTGAAAAGATGCGAACATTTTGCCACCTTGATCGCCTCTAGATAAGTCCTAATGAAGGCAATGATAGTTACAGCATCCCCTTGGTCGTGTGATCAAAATTCAGATGCTTGGCAGCTAACTGATATTTATGACAGTTGCAATATGCCAGAGTCATGTGATTACTTTTTGAGATCTTCTGACAAGCAAAGTCAATAGGGAAGCCAGTTTCACCGAACAACCATATTGTTGACTAAACAATTGCAGTCATTCACTTAACAACTGTGGCAAGAAAGGTTGTAAAATGAGGCAAAACTTACTTCACAAATGTCTGACTTAAAAAGAGAAATTTGAGGGTCAACTATGATAGTAAGTCAAACACTACCTGTATTGTCAATTTTAAGGATAGCATTTTGATTTGTGGTCAAATGCTTTTCAACTTTATCAATGTTGTATTGTTTTTAAATTAACCTGAAATAACATACTTCAAATTTAGACAATTCACATTGTAATTTATCTCTGCACTGTGTATGTTTTATAGATTAGGTAGATAGGTAGATAGGTACGTCGATAGATAGATCGATAGATGAGAGAGAGAGAGAGACTGATACAGATACTGATACAGATTCCCCTATATACACACACAGGCACGTGCATATATTCAGAGAACTCTGCTTCTTCCCTCCCAATACACACCAACACCTTAGTCTTTTAGGCAAAATTTATTCTCCTTCCCCCACTCCAATATACAAAGTGTAACACTTTCCATTTCAGCTCATTCTCAGTGGACTAGCAGTGGACTCACTAGCAGAGGTTCAACAGGAAGTAGGAAACTGAGGCAGAGAACTGAATTGAATTGAAATCTTACACAATGGAGCAAGAAAATAAGTTCAACAAAAACATAAATACAGGTGCAGAAACGGACAGATAAAAGTAAGGCAAGCCTTTTCTGATTTTTGCTCCTTATCCAATATAACTAATCACTATTTTGGGGTTTGGACTAGAACAGTGTTTCCCAAGCTTGGCAACTTGAAGATATTTGGACTTCAACTCCCAGAATTCCCCAGCCAGCAAATGCTGGCTGGGGAATTCTGGGAGTTTAAGTCCAGATATCTTCAAGTTGCCACGGTTGGGAAACACTGGACTAGAAGACTTCCAATATTCTTTCCAACTGTTCTGCTCTGTTCTGTACAATGCAAAAATCATGGAGCAGAAGGAAAGTCTATTTTCAAATTTTCACATTTAGGAGGCTACACTAAATGGTGCACATTTTTGTGCACATTTTCCAATTTTGTTTCAGCACATTGAGATCAGAGAAGGCACAGACACCACTCAGTTCAGCTAGTGGAATATATAGCTGGCTGTATAGTTATAAAACATCAGCAAACATCTGAAACAGTCAACTGGAAACAGGACAAAAAGCAGGGAAAAAATGAGCAACAGGCAAGAGATTAAAAAAAAGGGAGGGAGTTTAGTATGGGTATTTATTTATTTATTTATTTATTTATTTATTTATTATTTATTTATTTATTTATTTATTAGATTTGTACGCCGCCCCTCTCCGTAGACTCGGGGCGGCTCACAATACAATAAAACAGTTCATGACAAATCTAATAATTTACAATTTAAAATATTTAAAAACCCCATTATTAAAAAGACATACATACAAACATACCATACATAAATTAAATAGGCCCGGGGGAAATATCTCAGTTCCCCCATGCCTGACGACAAAGGTAGGTTTTGAGAAGTTTACGAAAGGCAAGGAGGGTAGGGGCAGTTCTAATCTCTGGGGGGAGCTGGTTCCAGAGAGTCGAGGCCGCCACAGAGAAGGCTCTTCCCCTGGGACCCGCCAACCGACATTGTTTAGTTGACAGGACCCGGAGAAGGCCCACTCTGTGGGACCTAATCAGTCGCTGGGATTCGTGCAGCAGAAGGCGGTCTCGGAGATATTCTGGTCCGATGCCATGAAGGGCTTTATAGGTCATAACCAACACTTTGAATTGTGACCGGAAACTGATCGGCAACCAATGCAGACTGCGGAGTGTTGGTGTAACATGGGCATACCTGGGGAAGCACATGACTGCTCTCGCAGCTGCATTCTGCAAGATCTGAAGTTTCCAAACACTTTTCAAAGTAGCCCCATGTAGAGAGTGTTACAGTAGTCGAATCTCGAGGTGATGAGGGCATGAGTGACTGTGAGCAGTGAGTCCCGGTCCAAATAGGGCCGCAACTGGTGCACCAGGCGAACCTGGGCAAATGTCCCCCTCGCCACAGCTGAAAGATGGTTCTCTAATGTGAGCTGTGGATCGAGGAGGACGCCCAAGTTGCGGACCCTCTCCGAGGGGGTCAATAATTCCACCCCCAGGGTAATGGACAGACAGATGGAATTGTCCTTGGGAGGCAAAACCCACAGCCACTCCGTCTTATCAGGGTTGAGTTTGAGTCTGTTGACACCCATCCAGGCCCCAACAGCCTCCAGGCACCGGCACATCACTTCCACTGCTTCGTTGATTGGACATGGGGTGGAGATGCAAAGCTGGGTATCATCAGCGTACTGATGATACCTCACCCCATGCCCCTGGATGATCTCACCCAGTGGATAACCTATATTATTTCAATCTTGCACCAAAAGTACAGAACTTTTCAGAATTGCTAGAAGCAATTAGTATGGACTAAAGGGACATTTAGTTTTTCCAGCTTTAACCCTCTTGTTTCCATAATGACGACAGAATAGAGATGGAAGGTAGGACGTAAGGTGATTGCTCCTCTGGTCCAGATCATTTCATTTCATTCATTTCATTTATTGGATTTATATGCCGCCCCTCTCCGAAAACTCGGGGCGGCTAACAACAATCATGAACAATGTACAGTAAAAAATCCAATACTAAAAAACTAACTTAAGACCCCTAATGTATAAAACCAACATACGTACAAACATACCATACATACAGTTGTATCAGCCTAGGGGGAAAAGAAGTCTTAATTCCCCCATGCCTGGCGGCAGAGGTGGGTTTTGAGTAGCTTACGAAAGGCAAGGAGAGTAGGGGCAATTCTAATCTCTGGGGGGAGTTGGTTCCAGAGGGCCGGGGCCGCCACAGAGAAGGCTCTTCTCCTGGGTCCCGCCAAGTGGCATTGTTTCGTTGACGGGACCCGGAGAAGACCCACTCTGTGGGACCTAACTGGCCGCTGGGATTCGTGCGGCAGAAGGCGGTTCATGAAAGAAACATTTGGGGGAACAAGGATGATCCAAGGGGTGGGATTTGTTTTTCATGTTTTCAGCTATGCTGAGAACCAAATTGCAATTACTGCAGTCTGACTTTAGAAGGAAGCTGGTACCTCTTACAGTAAGCTGCCCATGTTGTAACCCATCCACAGGGACCAAGCGAACTCGGCTGATATCATCGTTATCCACAATCTGAAGCTGCTCCCATGCTATGGGGCGAGACTGACCTTCCAAGAGATCAAGACCTTTAAAAGGACAAGAGAAACAATGATACAGCCAGAGTTATTACACTAATATGCATTCAATGTGATAAACGTTTAACATGAGAAAATAATAGGTACATGTGTATTGGTGTACAGTGATCTCTCGGTTAGCGCGGGGGTTACGTTCCAAGACCTCCCGCGCTAACCGATTTCCGCGTTATACTGGATGCGGAAGTAAAAACCACCATCTGCGCATGTGCGCCATTTTTTTCATGGCCGCACATGCGCAGATGGTGGAGTTTGCGTGTGGGCGGCGGGGAAGACCAAGGGAAGATTCCTTCAGCCGCCCAACAGCTGATCTGCTCCGCAGCGCGGAAGCAGCGAGGAGCCGAAGATGGGGTAAAGGCAAAGGGGAAACCCCATCTTCGGCTCCTCGCTGCTGCCGCGCTGCGGAGCGGATCAGGTGTTGGGCGGCTGAAGGAACCTTCCCTTGGTCTTCCCGCCCAAGATCGCTTGCCGCTTTGCAGCTTGGAGCCTTGCTTCGCCTCCTTCGCTGCAATAGGCAAGCGGCAAGCGATCTTGAGAAAGAGAGAGAAAGGAGGGCGACTTGCCAGTCCACGCCCCCCTGGATGAACAGCCTCGCATGGCCCCAGCGCGGGGCTCCGCTGTTGCCTCCACCCCCATTCGGCTCTGCAGCTGAGAGGCCTTCCCGGCAGAGCCCTCCCCAACAGCTCCCGCCGCCAGCGCAAAAAAGAAAAGAAAAAAAAATCCCCAAAAGAGGCAGGCACAAAGCGGGGGCACAAGGGGAGCTGCCCGGCAGAGGTTGCTTTTTTTCTTCTCGTGGGCAAGTGGAGGGGGGGAGAGAGAAGGGAGGAAGAGAGTGTGAGAGAGGAAGAAAGAGAGAGAGAAATGATAAAAAAAAGGGGAGAAAAAAGAGAAATGAGAAAATGATTGAAGCATAGTGACAGGAAAGAAAGAGAAAGAGACAGAGAAGTGACTCTTGGTGATGACGTATGACGTCATCGGGTGGGAAAAACCGTGGTATAGCAAAAAAAACGCGGACTTATTTTTTAATTAATATTTTTTGAAAAACCGCGTTGCAGCGTTTCGCGCTAATCGAGAACGCGCAAATCGAGGGATCACTGTATAGCAAAAATATAGGTTATATTTTTGTGCATCCAATAATTTTTTTAAATGGACCTAAAAAAACATTAGTAAACTATTCTTTAAAGAAACATGTCTCTGTTTTATATTCCACATCACCTGATTCCACTGTGCTTTATTGAAGAACAGTGGTATTCAATCTTGGCAACCCTAAGACTGGTGGACTTCAACTCCCAGAATTAGAAAAATTAGAACTTGGGGCTGCTGCATTTCGGAACTTTAACCATTACACCAAAGTGGATCTTGGATTCTAATTGTATTTCAGGGGGGGAAAAACCTATTAACAAATACAGTAGCTTGATAATAAAACAAACTCCTCTGAGAGATTATCAGGTCCCTTTCATTGGATATCAGGCAAATAGTAGGCCAGACAGTAGGAAGTAGGCCAATATGACACAGCTCCACTAAAAGCAAATAGAAAAGTTTCTCCCTCACAACTACTTCCCTCTTCTTGCTGCAATTCCTCATAATTATTTCCCTTCAATCGGCTGTCTGTCTAGTATATTGCTTCTCCATCCCCTTTGGGCTTGACCCAATGGGAAATTTTATGTTGATAGTGTGGAAAACACTATTTTTATGCCAGAAAATCTTGGACCATCTTTAGTTGGTCCAAGTTCACTTCAGTGGTAATGAACTACACCTCTGACTATGACTACTTACTTACTGACTTACTTACATACTTATTTATTTATTTATTAGATTTGTATGCTGCCCCTCTCCGTAGACTACATAGACAGCTACGCCGCCTCTGAACTACACCTCCAACTACGACTGTGACTACTTACTTACTTACTTACTTACTTACTTACTTACTTACTTACTTACTTACTTACTTACTTACTTACTTACTTACTTATTTGATTTGTATGCCGCCCCTCTCCGTAGACTACGTAGACTACGTAGACAGCTACGCCGCCTCTGAACTGCTTTAACTGTTGTTCATAAAGTCATACATCACAATGTACTCCCTGTTAGTGACTACTTCATCTTTAACAACAACAGCACAAGAGCACACAATAGATACAAACTAAATGTAAATCGCTCCAAACTAGACTGCAGAAGGGCAGCGCCGGACTTACCCGGCAGGCAGGCTTTGCTGGAGGGACCGGGAGACACGGTCCCTCATGGCGGCCGCCATTTTGAATCCCGGGCGAAGTCTCGCGATGCGAGACTTCGCTCGGGAGATCGGGGCCTGATTGGCCAGGCCCTGATTGGTCCGGGCGGGGCCTGCTTGCCCTATATAAGGGCGAGCAGGCCCGGGGCTCTTCCTTTTCGCCCGGACCAAGCTCCTGAGCAGACGTTCGTTCGTCTGCTCCGGCGGCCATTTTGGGTGGCGACCTCGTGCGAGGCGCCATTTTGTGGCCTGCGGTCTTGCGAAGAGCCTTATCTGTCACTAGCGGAGCCAGCATCGGCTGGACTCCGCTCCGGTTTGGAGCCTCATTGCCCTTTGGGGGTGGTGGGGGGTGCTGCCTTTGGGAGGCCTCGCGGGCTTGCGGTGTTCCCGGGGGTGGTTTGTGGCCTGGGATAAAGGCCTGGTGTCGGGCCTTGTTGCCCGAGGGGAGGAGGGATTAGCCTCCTGAGGGGGTTTTTCTGCGGAGGCCTGCGGCTTCAGGCAGGCCTTTGCCAACGCAGGGCAGGGTTCGTTGGTGGCTTTGTCTCTGCTCTACCCCTTTGGTGAAAAATAGATTTATTCTTCTGTAATGGCCCCTAAGAAGCGGCCAGCTAAGGCCCTCCCGGCCCAACCTGTGGTGCGGCCTAGGAGGGCTGCCAGGCCGTCTGCCCGGGCTCGGGCGGCGGCAGAGGGGCCCCCGGGGGGGATCCCGGTGGGGGGGGTGGTTGGGTTTACACCCACAGTCCCTCAACCCGCGGTGTCCCCTTCTCTCTCCTGGGCCAGGGTACTGGAGCGGCTCGATGAGTTGGAGAGGTGGCGGTCGGGGGCTGGCCCGGAGGGGCTTTCCTCGGCTGCCACCGCAGCATGGGGCGCTGACCCCGAAGAGGAGTCGGCCCCAGCAGGGCAAGTGGCCCACGAAGGACAGATGGCGGGCACCGGGCAGGCGGGCAGCATCGGTCAGACGGGCCACGCTGGACAGATGGCCCAGCCTGGGCAATGGCCATCGTTCCAGGGCCCACCCAGGATGGGCCCACCGTGGATGTCTTCTACCCCTTACGGGGCAGGTGAGGTTGCACCACATACAGGCACATCTCCGCTCCTGCCCATACAGGGTCCCGGGTTCATCCCACCAGCTTTGGGGGGTGGCAACAGTTTTACGGGGGCGGCAGCAGGCACCTGTAGTCAGGTCTGGTCTCCGCCAGCTCCGCCAGTGGGGGCGCTGGGGGTACCTGTCCCACCTGGGGCGGGGGTGGGGGGTTGGATTCCTCCCCCACCGGCCATTATGCCACCGGTCCCATTTATGTATCCCCCGGGGCTTGGGGTGCTGGGCTCGGGGGCCACCACGGTGTGGGACCCGTTCGCCAGCATCAAGCCTGGGGCCATCCCTTGCGGGTTGCCCGCTACGCCTTTAGGGTACCATCTGCACCCGTCAGTTAAGGAGGCTATCTGGCGGGGGGAGTACGTTGATTTGTTCTCCATCTTGAACAGGGAGGTCCCTAAACAGGACAAGGAGGTGGTCCCTGGGGAGAAGGTGAAAAAGACAAAGGTCACGAAATGCTTCAGCTCGTGGCTGTATGCCTTTCTGACCTTTGCGTCGGTGGTCATTCAGAGGCAGCCGGGGAGGGCCGCTGCCTTGCTGAAGTACATCGACCTCATAGCGAGGGCCCATTTCGAATATGGGGGCACCATATGGAGGCATTACGACAAGGGCTTCCGTATGCGTATTGCCCATGACCCCTACTTGCCCTGGGATATGGTGGTTCCGGACCTGTGGTTCCAGGCCACCCATATGTCGGGGAAGGAGGGCTGTGATAGGACCGATAGCGGTCACTTTATGGAGGAAGAGCCAGCTACGCCCGCGCCGGCCAAGGCCGTGGCGGGGGTAGTCGGTAAAGGGGCCACTCTCGTGTGTCACGAATTTGCGGCGAAGGGGGCGTGTTTTCGCCCCATTTGCCGGTTTCGTCACGCCTGCGGAAGTTGTGGGGGAAACCATTCCGCAGCCATGTGCCCCCGCCCCAAGAAGGGGATTGAAAAGAAAGGCTCGGGTCCCCCAAAGCCTCCCCCACCTGCTGGGGGAAAAGGGGCCCAGCCCAATTAATTTAGTGGTGCTAGAGGGTTGGTTGGGCGACTACCACCCTCGCTCGAGAGCGGCCGCTCTCTTGCTAGGTTTTTCAGAGGGATTTCGGATCCCTTATCAGGGTGTTAGGAAGGCCTTCATGTCTGACAACCTTAGGTCGGTTGTTGGTCATGAAGACATTGTTAGGGAGAAGATTGGGAAGGAGGTTGCCGAGGGCAGGGTCCTTGGGCCCTTCTCGGAGCCGCCCTTCCCGAATCTTCGGGTGTCTCCCTTAGGTGTGGTCCCCAAAAGGGCGAGTGGTGAATTTAGGTTGATTCACCATTTGTCTTTTCCAAAAGGGGAGTCAGTGAATGATTTCATTCCTGACGAGCTGTGTTCGGTCCGGTATGCATCCTTTGATGCAGCCGTGACCATGGTTAGGAAGTGTGGGGTGGGAGCCCTTATGGGTAAATGCGACATTAAGTCGGCATTCCGGCTCCTCCCCATACACCCAGACGACTTTGAGCTGTTGGGCTTCCATTTCGAGGGGGGCTATTACGTGGACAGAGCTTTGCCCATGGGGTGCTCTGTCTCGTGCTCTCTTTTTGAGAGTTTTAGCACCTTCTTGGAGTGGGCGCTCAGGAGGCAAAGTGGTCTGGGTACGGTCGTTCACTACCTTGATGATTTCCTGTTAGCGGGGCCTGCGCAGTCGGAGCAATGTTTTGCTTTGATGCGGGACTTCGAAGCCCTTTGTGCTCAATTAGGGGTGCCTTTAGCCTCTGAGAAGACCGAAGGCCCCGCTACCAGGATTACCTTCCTGGGTATTGAATTGGACTCGGAGGAGCAATCTTCTAGATTGCCCCTAGAGAAGTTGGTTAAGATTAAGCGGAAGCTTGATGAGGTCCTGGGCTGCCGGAAGGTGACCCTACGGCAGCTCCAGGAATTGGCAGGCATTCTTAATTTTGCCTGTCGGGTAGTTGTTCCTGGGAGGGCTTTTTCCAGGAGGTTGTATGATGCGATGAAGGGGCTCCGTTTGCCCCATCATCGTACCCGCCTTTGCGCTGGGGTCAGGGCTGACCTCGGCGTGTGGCGGGATTTTGTGGATAGATTTAACGGGTTGTCTTTCTGGAGGCACGAGCTTCTGTTGGAAGCTGAGTTGCAGCTCTGCTCTGACGCCGCGGGGACTTGCGGTTTCGGGGTAGTGTTAGGTGACCAGTGGTGCTGGTCGGCATGGCCTCCGGAATGGAGTGCCTCTTCGTTGGTTAAGGACCTAACGTTTTTGGAGCTCTTCCCCTTAATAGTGGCCTTAGAGCTTTGGGGGGAGCAGTTTAGGGACAAGACCGTGCACTTCTGGTGTGACAACCTAGCGGTTGTCCATGTGGTGAATGCCCTGTCCTCGAAGAGCGACAGGGTCATGCGGCTTGTCCGCCATTTTGTGCACAGGTCCTTGTCTCTAAACGCATTGTTTTTGGCTAAGCATGTCCCCGGGTTAGATAACGGGGTTGCTGATGCCTTGTCCCGTGGTCAGTTGTCCAGGTTTCGGACCCTGGCCCCGTGGGCCCGAGAATTGCCAGAAGCGTTCCCCAGCCACCTCTGGAGTCTGGGAGGGATCCAGAGTGGTGGAGAGGCGAGGCATCCCGGGCAATCTCCTTGTCTGTAGCGCCCGGCACCCTCAGGGCATACCAGCGTGCAGGTAAGGAGTTTGGGGAGTTTAGGCAGGGCAGGGGTTACCAGCTTAGTTGGCCTGTCCCTGTAGAGCATTTGGCCGAGTTTTGCGTCCAACTCAGGCAGCGTGGCCTGTCGGTTAGGACGATCCGGTCCCGGTTAGCCGGCCTCGCCTTTCTGTCCAAGGCGGGGGGGTTTGCTGATCTTTCGGGTGACTTTCGCATCCGGAAGATGCTGGAGGGCTGGCTTAGGGAGCAAGCGGGGGCCCCAGGTGACACTCGTCAGGCTCTGACGGTGGAGCAGCTGTCTTTAATCAACGTGGTTTTTGGCAGTCTGTGTTCCTCATTGTACGAGGCCCGTCTTTTTAGAGCAGCGGCTTGTGTCATGTTTTTTGGGGCCCTTCGGGTCAGCGAGGCCATGGCTTCGTCTCAGGCTGACACTTCGCTCCGGGCCTTCCAGTTCGCTGATCTGGCCTTTAGACAAGGGGGGGTGTCCCTTGTAGTGAGGAGGTCTAAAACGGATCAGCTGCGCAGAGGGGTTACCTTAAATCTTAGTGCGGCCTCCGACCAGTCGGTGTGTCTGGTGGCCGCCCTACAGCTTTATTGTGGTATGAGGGGGTCAGGTCAGGGGTACCTGTTTAGGCATTGTGATGGTACCCCTCTGACCCGTTTCCAATTCTGGGCTTTAGTATCTAGGGCGATGGCCCAGGTGGGCATGGATCCCGCCGGCTATGGAACGCATTCGTTCCGTATCGGCGCCGCCACTAGCGCGGCACTTTCTGGTTTCCCGGCCCATCGGATTCGGGAGATCGGCCGCTGGCGGTCAGCGGCATATTTGGGTTATGTTAGGCCCGCTGAGGATCCCAGGCAGGGCTTAGGCTAGGTAACCTCTCTGTGTCTGTGTCCTCTTGCAGGTCCCCAGGCTAACACGAAACCGACGGCGCTGCTGTGTGGCCACAGCATGATTTTCTGGGCCGGCCGCGCGGCAGCCAGGAGCGCCATCGGGACCCACCTGTCCCTGGGGCGGTGGGTCAACGTTACCTGGATGGGCCGGAGAGGTATGCGGTGGGAGGGTCTCCTACCGGCGTTGCTGGGCGGTCAGCATTCTGTGGCTGCGCCCGGCAATATGGGGGGCGGCTCCTGGAGTCGCGCCCAAAGGGGTCTGGGTGGGCAGCGTCCTGTGGCCGCACCCAGGTGGCTGGTATTGCACTTAGGTGGCAATGACCTGTGCATACTGGGAGGCCTGGCGCTGCTCATCCAGGCACGCGAAGACCTGCGAAGGCTTCGTGAGGTCTGGCCCACCACGCAAGTGGTGTGGTCAGAAATATTACCTAGGATTGTGTGGAGGGATGCCTCTTCCCTTAGGGCCATTCACCGGGCTAGGCGACGGGTGAATAGGGCTATGGGTAAAACAGTTAGAGAGTTGGGTGGAGTAGTAATACCTCATCCCCTTATATCAATAGACCAGCCATGGCTCTACCGTGATGATGGCGTTCACCTGTCTGACCAGGGGAACGCCATCTTCTTACAGGACCTGCAGCGGTCTCTGCGTGAGCTGGCGCAGCTAGAGGGGGGAGTCGGGGGGCCAAGATAGAGATCTGACCCCCGCTCCTGTGGCAGGTTAGGGGCGGAAAATTGGGTGGTTTAGCAACCGTGCGTTCTCCCTTGGGCATCTTTGGGGATGATTGACAGGTTCTCTGCAAGCTCATGGAGGGAGTTTCTGCCTGAGCAGCTGGGGGGAACCTGTCTTTGGGTCCTGCACCTTTAATTCCCCAATTCGGGTTAGCCGGTGGGACCCCCCTCATGCACAGCATGGCAGAAAAGGTCACAGGTGACGGCCTGGCCCTCACCTGGACCTTGCATCGAGATACGCCCATGAGTTGCCCAGGAATGTTTACTGGCATAACGTCATTTCCGCCCCGGAAGTATTTGTTTGACCCTGCAGGTCCAGTTCCGGGTCATAGTTGTTTATGCTAATTTATGCAAAGTATTTGAATAAATTATGCAAATTTATGTTAATAAAAATGACCCAATTTAAATCCAGCTCTGGTGTCCGTGTCGTTACTCCGTCTCTCCAGCAAGGGCAGCGCCGGACTTACCCGGCAGGCAGGCTTTGCTGGAGGGACCGGGAGACACGGTCCCTCATGGCGGCCGCCATTTTGAATCCCGGGCGAAGTCTCGCGATGCGAGACTTCGCTCGGGAGATCGGGGCCTGATTGGCCAGGCCCTGATTGGTCCGGGCGGGGCCTGCTTGCCCTATATAAGGGCGAGCAGGCCCGGGGCTCTTCCTTTTCGCCCGGACCAAGCTCCTGAGCAGACACCCGCCCGCCCTCCACTATTTTGCAGTGTGCTTAGGGGTCGCCCTTAGGGGGCCGAATGGGAATTTTTTGCAGTTCTGCCTCTTAGCTGAGCTGTTTTTTCGCCCATTCCACACTGGGGTGATGGCTGTGCGGTTAGGGGGTGCTTGCATTAATTAGGTTAATTGGCTTACCTTTGGTCATTTGGGTAGGCAGGTTAGGGGCGGAAAATTGGGTGGTTTAGCAACCGCGCGTTCTCCCTTGGGCATCTTTGGGGATGATTGACAGGTTCTCTGCAAGCTCATGGAGGGAGTTTCTGCCTGAGCAGCTGGGGGGAACCTGTCTTTGGGTCCTGCACCTTTAATTCCCCGATTCGGGTTAGCCGGTGGGACCCCCCTCATGCACAGCATGGCAGAAAAGGTCACAGGTGACGGCCTGGCCCTCACCTGGACCTTGCATCGAGATACGCCCATGAGTTGCCCAGGAATGTTTACTGGCATAACGTCATTTCCGCCCCGGAAGTATTTGTTTGACCCTGCAGGTCCAGTTCCGGGTCATAGTTGTTTATGCTAATTTATGCAAAGTATTTGAATAAATTATGCAAATTTATGTTAATAAAAATGACCCAATTTAAATCCAGCTCTGGTGTCCGTGTCGTTACTCCGTCTCTCCAGCAAAATACAATTTCAGCAATAGAGCGGTCAATGCCTGGAATTCACTACCAGACTCTGTTGTTCCCTCCCACAATCCCAAAATCTTCATCCTTACATTATCCACAATAGACCTCTGCCCTTTTCTGTAAGGGGCGTGCGTAAGTGCACCTTCGTGCCTACCATCCCTGTTCTAATGTCTTTTTATCTTTCCTATCTCTACTATAAATAAATAAATAAATGAATGAATGAATGAATGAATAAATAAATAAATAAATAATAGTTGCCTACAAGATGGAGGATTCATTGTGAGGAGATGCCTGTAATAAATGGTCAGTGGAGCACATCCATACCATGTTAAGCACCATGTGTAAATGAATCCTTAGGTAGCCATCTGTTAGGATGATTTCCTGCGCTAAGAGGGAAGTTACCTTGAACAATTTTCCAACTTTGTGACTGTATGATTTCTTAGAAATACGTATTGACATAAAACAGCAATGAGACTTTGTCCCATAGGTATTTTTACTCCATGGTATTCAGTGCTAACTCTTTGCTTAAAACCATTTTTCTCTCTCTGCATATTTTACTACTTTACCCCGAAGCCAAGAAAGATTAGATCTGCATGGTTTATTTAATTTGATCTTGTCAGTGTTCTTTTGCATTTTAAATCAAAGATGATATGACATAAAAATAAATCTCACCCATGTTCCATGAAACCCTTGGTGCATTGGTATCTGCTGTTCTGACAGAGATATAAAGTGTAATTGGCACACTTCTTGCAAAGTACAAATCGTAAACTTCAAATTTCACCTGTGAAATAAAACAGACGCAAACTGTTTACTCAACATTATTTCCCACTCCGCAAAGCATAGTTCAGAATTTTATCCCCACAACAGCTAATGGGATGTTACGGGAACTGTGCAGTCCAGACAAAAGCAAAACAATGCCATTCAGCTTCCTGAAGGAAAAAAACAACAACCACCGAGACAAATGATTTGATAATGGAGGTAATCTACAGCAACTATATTTACTAGCAAGTACGAGTATTTCCTCTATGGATTTATTTTTTATTTATTTATTCATTTGTCCAATACACAAATAAATAGGAAGAAAAATAGACATGTGGTAATATATATAAGGGTAAAAGTGAACTTAGAGGAGAGGATATATGAAAGGAAGAGAATATATAAGATAGGTGAAAGAAAGGAAAGACAATTGGGCAGGGGACGAAAGGCACACCAGTGCACTTATGTACGCCCCTTACTGGCCTCTTAGGAACCTGGAGAGGTCAATCGTGGAGAGCCTAAGGGAGAAAAGTTGGGGGTTAGGGGTTGACACAATTGAGTCCAGTAATGAGTTCCACGCTTCGATAACTCGTTGAAATCATATTTTTTACAGTCAAGTTTGGAGCGGTTCGTATTGAGTTTGAATCTGTTGCGTGCTCTTGTGTTGTTGTGGTTGAAGCTGAAGTAGTCATTGACTGGCGGGATATTGCAGCATATGATCTTGTGGGCAATACTCAAATCGTGTTTTAGGTGCCGTAGTTCTAGGCTTTCTAGGCCAAGGATTGTTAGTCTATTTTTGTAGGATATTCTGTTTTGAGTGGAGGAGTGAAGGGCTCTTCTGGTGAAATATCTTTGGACATTTTCAAGGGTGTTGATGTCTGAGATGTGGTATGGGTTCCAGACAAATGAGCGGTAGTCTAGGACGGGTCTGGCAAAAGTTTTGTAGGCTCTTGTGAGTAGTGTGAGATTGCCTGAGCAGAAGCTGCGTAGGATCAGGTTAACAACTCTAGAAGCTTTTTTGGCGATATTGTTGCGGTATCTAATCTTTTTTTAAATTACCAAGGTTGATCAAGGCCAGTGAAAGGCCGCTCTTCTTGCCTGCTACCGGAACTCCCCCAGAGGCCGTTGCGAACGCGGGCACGCTCATTGGTCACATGTGCGCCCATCAGTTGCATGAGCGCCCATTGTTATGAGATTTGGCTTCTGCGGATGTGCAGCAAGCTAAATCTCACGTGAGGATGCGCGAGAGTGAGATTTCAGCTATTTTCGCCAATATTTTTGCTTCCGCACATGCGCAGAAGCAAAAAATTGGCAAAAAATAGCCAAAACCTCGCTCTATTGCGCATCCTTGTGCAAGATTTGGCCTGCTGAGCATGCACAGAAGCCAAATCTCACAGTTGTGCAGGCACCCAGGATTTTCCTATCGGAGCTGTGCATCTGGAAGCTGCGGCTGCTGGCCATCAGTGGTCATGGCTCATTATTGCTGAGCAGACCTGACTGATGATTAGATGTCAACTCTTAGTGACCATATCAGAGACGGGCTCTTGCTGTTCCATACCGGTTCTATAGAACCAGTAGCAGGAAGTTCCTCCCGCTCGCTGAACCAGCAGTGACCCAGGCCTGCCACGCTCCCAAACTCGCACTCTCAGTGGTGCCGTAGACACTGCTATCTTGTTTTTTGCTTCTGCACATGTGCAGAAGCTGGGTTTGTAGCACTGCGCATGCACCTATGCAAAGTGTGAGCGCATCGTATCAGGGGCAGTGAGGTAAGCCAGAACCAGTGAAGGGCTACCAAATTTGTTACTACCAAACTGTGGGCATGGCTTATGCATTTTCTTTCAACATCTTTCAGTGCAAATTGGGTGCTCTGGGGTGGAGCTCCATTTTTGCTACGCCACTGCATCCCCCCCCCATCCAGGCAGTAGCCCACCCCTGACCAGAACCCACCTCTAGACCATATACATAAATCTGCTTCAAGATGGGAACAGATCTAACAACCACCAAATAATATTCTAGAGACATGATCATTTACAATCAGTAACATTTATGACACCAATATTTTGGGACCGAATTCTTTCGGACAACAGCTTTCAGCATCTCATTTTGAGTGACAGAAAAGAATCTTGTACCTTTATTTTCTTTCTACTAAATCAGCACAGTTATTTAAGGCAGAGGTCTCCAAACTTGGCAACTTTAAGGCTTGTGTTCTTCAACTGCCTGGGAAATTCTGAGACTTGAAGTTCACAAGTCTTTAAAGTTGCCGAGATTGGACGTCTAGATTTAAGGTTTGGCGTGTAAGTTATTAATTTTAACCTCCACAAGAGGGAGCAATGATTTTATTGCAGACCCAGACACTGCTGAAGTAATAATATTTCTAGTTTATTGGTTAAAATCAGGAAAAAAACATCTTACGCTGACAGAATCGGTGCAAAAGACATGTGTGACGCTCATCTGATTTTGCGAAATATGATCATTTGTCAACTTGAAACTCTTAAAGGTCATTGAGAACAAAAAATAATATGAAATTCTTTCTTTGCCTCTTAGCTGCCTAGAACAAATGAAGTAGACAGTGAAATCCTCATAGGATCCTTTTACCAATATATTATTTAATCAGGAACAGGGAATATTTCATATACAAAGGAAAATGCTACATTGAAGCATCAGCCTCCTTTCAATTACCTCATAGTTTCTTCTCTGTGTATGGCTGCTGTTTGGAGGTTGATATGCAATCAGCATTTTATCCATGCTGGTCCAGGTGAAGGATGAGACAGATTTGGTGTGGTCTTGCAGGTGTGTAATGAATCCTTCCAGGGGTGGCTGGGTGATATTAAAGACTAGCAATGATTTGGGTGTTTCACTGTCTTCAGCATCCAATATGGCTGTGGAAAGGGGAGTCAGGATGAATTGGTCAACTTCTAAGATGAGCATTGCCATAAAGGCAGCCTGTGGGGGCTGGTTAGAAACCGCATTTTTGATCTGAACAGGAATCCAAGCATACTCGGACTGTGAAATAAACAAAGAAGCAATAAATTAATTCTTCCTTTGTGAGAGATAAAAGCCTCATATTTATAGCACTTTTAACATTAAATAATATAAGCCATCTCAGGTTATGCACCAATATAACGTTTATTTAGAGCAGGTCAAACTGAAGGGAAAAAACTGAATATGAGCATTGCTTTAACCTTGCTGTTGTGTTGACATTTACTATGGCACCGGACCAGATTACCTCAGGGACCGCCTTCTGCTGCACGAATCCCAGCGACCAGGTCCCACAGAGTGGGTCTTCTCCGGATCCCGTCAACCAAACAATGTCGCTTGGCGGGGCCCAGGGGAAGAGCCTTCTCTGTGGGGGCCCTGGCCCTCTGGAACCAACTCCCCCCAGAGATTAGAATTGCCCCCACCTTCCTTGCCTTTCGTAAGCTGCTTAAAACCCACCTCTGCCGCCAGGCATGGGGGAATTGAGATACACTTTCCCCCTAGGCCTTTACAATTTTATGTCTGTATGTATGATTGGTTTTTATAATAATGGGTTTTTAACTGTTTTTAGTATTGGATTATTGTTATATGCTGTTTTATTACTGTTGTTAGGCGCCCTGAGTCTGCGGAGAGGGGTGGCATACAAATCCAATAAATAAATGAATGAATGAATGAATGAATGAATAAATAAATAAATATACACTTGTACTGTTTCAGGTGTAATGAAATGTAACAATCAGCATGTAGCAAAAAGAAAACAAAATAAGAAAAAAAGCCACACATAGTAAGAACCCCTCAAATGAGCAGAAGTCAATTAATCACAAGTTTGAGATCCGCATGACAAATAATCTACGGGTCTCAAATTTCATTTTGGGTCATATTGACCTGAGCAGAACAGCAAGGTTTACACAGTAATATAACAATAGACACATGGATATAGGCCCACTGTAAAGAGAAGATCAAGTAGTCCTCTACTTAAAAATAACCTTCAGAGGGTTTAAACGTTGTTTCTATGTTTAGGGCTTACTCTTTAGTTATGACTGCTTTTCTTTAAATATTATTAATATGCAGTTCTTGCAAGTCTTAAAAGCTTACCTAATTGGTTTATTTCCATCTGTGGAATAAAACTGGCTTGTAAAAACAAACAAACAACACAACACACAATGATCTCCAGGAAATTTAAAGAATAACTTCAATTAACTTGGTCCTAAGGAACCAAGTTAATTGATGCCATATTTATTTTATTTATTTATTTATTTATTTATTGGATTTGTATGCCGCCCCTCTCCGGAGACTCGGGGTGGCTAACAGCAATAATAAGACAGCGTATAACAATAATCCAATACTAAAAACAATTAAAACCCATTATAATAAAAAACTAAACATACATACAGACATACCATGCATAAAATTGTAAAGTATCTCAAATTGTAAAGTATCTCAATTCCCCCATGCCTGGCGGCAGAGGTGGGTTTTAAGTAGCTTACGAAAGGCAAGGAGGGTGGGGGCAATTCTAATCTCTGGGGGGAGTTTGTTCCAGAGGTCCAGGGCCACCACAGAGAAGGCTCTTCCCCTCGGTCCCACCAAGCGGCATTGTTTAGTTGACGGGACCCAGAGAAGACCCACTCTGTGGGACCTAACTGGTCGCTGGGATTCGTGCAGCAGAAGGCGGTCCCTGAGATAATCTGGTCCGGTGCAATGAAGGGCTTTATAGGTCATAATATTTACTTATATTTACTTTGCTATTTAAAAATTAAGTGGTTAATGCTGATGGTTCCATGATTCACATTAGGGAAGAAGCTGCATAAAGGTCCCCAGAGCCAAGAAAGGTCTAAAGGGTTTAAATGTAAACTACTAACTCATCATCTTCCCTCTGATGTTCTGCTGTATCAACTATTAAAACTGGTTTTTTCCTTTCTTCACAAATAGGCTCATTATTCCAATCAGCTGTTTCGTGGCAAAACTTTATAATATATTAAGTTCACTCATCTGGTCTCTTGCCTGTGCTCCACAGTATTTTATGGCAAGGAAAGAGAATATTTGAATACAATTACTGTTATCTAGTTCATAATATCCAGTAAGATCATAACACATCCTATGATCATCACAAGTTTTTTTTTTAAGTAACCAAAATCTAGGCCATTTGTAGAAGGATATTTGAGACTGCTTGAAAATATGAGAGTCAGAACAAATAAGGACTGCATTGCATTTGGATTTGATGTTAGAGTCAGGTAAACCAGAACTGGTTTTGGCCTTTTATCTTATACCTTATACAACATCTTGCTTCTGGTATCAGTGAGATCCAGCCTGATAGGAATGTAATCAATATTAGGTGAAGGAGGGTCCAAGTGTTGGTATCTAAGTCCCATCAGAAGAAACTCATCACAGCTCACTCTGATATTTTGAACAATCTTCAGGCCTGAAACACAAATCTTTATCAGACATCCTATGGTTCGAAATCAATGTAGATAGGTCTGAGGAACAGAGTCAGCCTTCTACAGGTCCCGTCAACTAGACAATGTTGCTTGGCGGGATCTAGGGGAAGAGCCTTCTCTGTGGGGGCCCCAGCCCTCTGGAATCAGCTCCCCCCAAAGATTTGTACTGCCCCACCCTCCTCGCCTTTTGTAAGAGTCTGAAGACTCATCTATGCCGCCAGGCTTGGGGTCATTAGACACTACCCCCTGGCCAATGACTGTATGGTGAGTTTGTTGACTGAATGGATATGAGTGTATTTTAATTGGTTTTCAGGTTTTTAGATTTTTAACTTTAATTCATTGGATTTCGATGTAGGTTGTTCTTTATATGTTGTAAGTCTCCCTGAGTCTTCAGAGAGGGGCGGCATATAAACCCAATTAATAAAAATAATAATTAAAAAATAACACTTGGTCTAAATACTATGCAGATACAGTGATCCCTCGATTAGTGCGGTCTCGATTAGTGCGAAACGCTATACCACGGTTTTTCAAAAAATATTAATTAAAAAATACTCCACGGTTTTTTTGCTATACCACAGTTTTTCCCACCCGATGACGTCATACGTCATCACCAAGAGTCACTTCTCTGTCTCTTTCTCTTTCTTTCCTGTCATTCTCTGCTTCAATCATTTTCTCATTTCTCTTTTTTTCTCCCCTTTTTTCTATCATTTCTCTCTCTCTTCCTTCCACTCTTCTCTCTCTCTCTTTCTTCCTCTCTCTCACTCTCTTCCTTCCTTTCTCATCTTTCTTTCTCTCTCTCTTTCTCTATCTTGCTTCTCATCTTCCTCCCTCTCTCATCTCTTTCTTTCCTTCTCTCTCTTTCTCTATCTCTCCCCCTCTTGCTCTAGAGCGGCGAGCGGGCGAGCGGCCGGGCAGGTGAACGGCGGGCGGGCGGGTGTTGGGGGGGTGGGGGCAGCTGACATTCAAAGCAATCTTTGTCTGCTTCCGCACTTTCGTTGCTCCCCGGCTCCACCATCTGCGCATGCGCGGTCATGGAAAAAGGGCGCGCATGCGCAGATGGTGTTTTTACTTCCGCACCACTATACCGCGGAAAATCGATTAGTGCGGGAGGTCTTGGAACGTAACCCCCGCACTAATCGAGGGATCACTGTAATATTGAGATAATCAATATTTTTAATGCAGGACGTACTGGTTGTATGGAAAGAACTCTGAGGTTGATCTCCTCTAGGTACTTCTTCTTTGATATCTCCCATAACAAGTTGCCCATGGGCTGGCAGAAACGTCTCTAAAGAGTTCAATCTTATAGTGCATTCCAAGTTTATCTTCCTGTCGTAGTCCAAAGTGATTATGTTCTTATTAATGATGTTAGACAGTCCATGAAACTCAGGGACCTCCAAAGCAATGGAGCTCATCTTGATAATATTACAATCTGGTTCATGTATCTTTACAAGAAGAATGACTGTTTCTGTGACAGTGTCAGTTTCTGTAAATCTGCAAAGGATAAGGAAACCATGAAAACAGAATACAGGAAGCAATAGTGAAATATCTGTACGAGAGGTGAAATGTACCACAACTGATGATGGCTCAACAGTGACAATTAAAATGTTGACCAAATTATGAAAATAAATTAAATGAAAAACCTACAGTAGATTTGGTCTTTTTTGGTAACATAGAAGGAAAAGTGTATTTCTTGTGAATAATATTAACTTTTCTTATTAACTCTACAAAGGGATTGTTGTGGTTAGCTCTGGCCCAGCTCCTGCCCCAAGGACTGTGGATGTGGGGGAGACATCCACATGCCACAGGTCTGTTTTGCTCCCGGTGGAATCTGCTGATGAAGGCTCCTCTGACCAAGAAGACATGAGTGACAGGGAGGAGGAGAGTGTGGCAGACAGCTCAGAAGGAGATCAATTATCTAGCTCCTCCTTCGGAACAAGAGTTAATGAATACAGCCATGCATGCAGAGAGCGATGCATAGGCAGCAACAACTGAGAGATTATTATCAAAAAAAATGAGGCCACCTGTGGTTGGGTGGGGCTGTGGTAATTAGTGAGGCTGCTACAAATAGCAGCCTGTGGATTTGGCCATTGTGGAGGATTATCTGATCGTTGTGTTTCGTGCCTGCCTTGCTGACTTCGACCTTTGTGTACTGATTTTCCCCCGCTTTGAAACTAAACCAGAGCAAAGTGTGTTTCACTTTGTGAAAGAAGAAGGACTGTGAAGAAGGACTTAGCTGCAAGCTAAGTATCTCACAACTGATAAGGGACTTGTACAAATTACCAGTTTGTTTGGAGACGAGTGCTCTTTGCTATACAAAAAGAGTGCTTAGTTTATTTGGATTTTGGTATAAAGAACATTGTTTTGAATTTTCAAACGTGTGTGTGTCTGAAATTTGTATCTGTGAATTTTCGGGAGGATTCTACCAGAAACTTTGATAGAACAGGGATGGAGATATATTTTCATATATCCTTGATTAATATGTTACTCAGATGTTGCTTACCTATATAGCCTTAGCATGATAAAGTCTTCATCAAGAATTGGACATCCATTGTGAGTGTACTTGACTTCATTGGGAAGAAAATGGCAGTCAAACACCTGTTACACAAAGAATATGTTTAAAGAACGAACATAGTATTATAGACATTTCTCTTTTATCATTATGCATTCATATCTTGAGAAGGATGCATTACAACATAGATGGGATTTTCACAATTAAATCATGCTTGATAAAGACAGGAACCTAACAATGTAATTGAGGTACAAAAATGAATACTGATTTTATTGTGTTATTTAGAAAGTTGTAAAACTGAAACTTCAGTAATTGATAATATGTGGTCAGTAGAATTCGAGACCAAGCTATAAAGAATAAATCAGAATCACTTTATAATATGTAAATAGATATATTGCTCTTAAGTTAAAATGGCATATACAAAATATGCTCCCATTTTGGTGGAAGGGTATGAATGTTGTCTGGTGGCGGGCACTAACATACTGAGCACATTGTTATATGTTGTGTGTATATGTTCTATTGTTATTGTTATTATAAAAAATTAATAAAGATATTTTTTTTAAAAAGTAAATTATAATTGTGGAAGAACTCTGTAGATGACTGCTTTAGTTTTGTCATGCATAAGAAATTTTTCTCCTGAATTCAGCTATTTCTCCTTCATGTCAGATTATCCCAATCTAATTTGAAATCAGATCTTTTAAAAATCACTTATTCATGTTTTAGGAAAATCCATCTATCCTCTGGTAAGTTCCATGCTAGAGGAGAAAGATAAATCATTCATGGCCGGTGTTTCAATCATCAACAGTCCCAGGCCTGTCAGAACAGCCAGGTCTTTACAGCTTTGCGGAAAGCTAGTTAGGTGGGGAGGATACGAATCTCCTGAGGCAGTTGGTTCCATAGGACTGGAGCCACCACAAAGAAGGCTCTTCCCCAGGGACCCGGCAGCCAACATTGCTTGGCTGATGGGACCTGGAAAAGGCCAACTGTGTTTTCTTATTGGTCACTGGGAGTTATGCGGCAGAAGGCGGTCCCAAAGATACTCTGGTCCTGAGCCATATAGGACTTTATAGACTTTATCCTGTTCAATGGTGGAACCAGCTATTAACAATGCCTTTCCCCTTATGCATGCCATACAGAAATATATATGTGTCCTCAAGCTAATGCAGGTAATAATTGAATGAAATCAGATGTACACCTCACTCAGTATAAGCATACATTAGTTTATGATTTTTTAAAGAGCATATTGGAAGCTGATGTGTGAAAATGACTTTAGATAGATGGGAAAAGATTAACGCCAATTAAAGCTTCCCATTTCAAACCACTCCTAGCTTTGAGAATGCAGTCTCTCTTCTAATGCAAAAAGATTCATCTGTACAGCTTTTGCTTATTCATCAGAGAATAATAGTCATGATATTCATGAATTATCCTTTTTTTCCATAAGACATCACTGCTTCTTCCTCTTAATTGATAACAAGGGAGATAAATAATGAAAGCTTTCTTCTCAACAGGACTGTTACCAAAAACAGACAGCAATTATAAAATAGACGCAATCTGCTTTGTTAAAAAGAAACATCTGTTTTATGCTACCTAATATGTTTTCCTTTTATACAAACAGGCATCCATAATTGTCTATATATTTAACAAGTAAAACAAAGGAGAGCTAAGTCTTTTCTTAATTAATGTCTGCCTGTGCTTTTATTTCCACTTCAACTACTTTTCAATTACAGTATGTAATTAAATTGTCACACATCCCTAGCACGTTATTCACTTTAATGACAGAAGCGAGATCATAGGAAAGGCTCTTCTACAATGCAGCTAAAGGCTGGTTAAAATAACAATTTCTAGCATTGCCTTCACCGGTCTGATGCCCACCAGATGTGCTCAGTTACAATTCTCATTGAATCACGTTCATTCAATATAATTTTGAAGTCATCCAAAATAGTCAGTGTTTAGTACAGTCAAAACCCAAGTGTTATCTGATGATGTTCATCCATTGTGTTCAAAGAGGACTTTGATATCTAACAATCGGGATTTGGGGAGGATGTCAAGACTTAGAGCACTGGTGAAACCACATTTGGAATACTGTGTTCAGTTCTGGAGACCTCACCTACAAAAAGATATTGACAAAATTGAACGGGTCCAAAGATGGGCTACAAGAATGGTGGAAGGTCTTAAGCATAAAACATATCAGGAAAGATTTAATGAACTCAATCTGTATAGTCTGGGGGACAGAAGGAAAAGGGGGGACATGATCGAAACATTTAAATATGTTAAAGGGTTAAATAAGGTTCAGGAGGGAAGTGTTTTTAATAGGAAAGTGAACACAAGAACAAGGGGACACAATCTGAAGTTAGTTGGGGGAAAGATCAAAAGCAACGTGAGGAAGTATTATTTCACTGAAAGAGTAGTAGATCCTTGGAACAAACTTCCAGCAGACATGGTTGGTAAATCCACAGTAACTGAATTTAAACATGCCTGGGATAAACATATATCCATTGTAAGATAAAATACAGGAAATAGTATAAGGGCAGACTAGATAGACCATGAGGTCTTTTTCTGCCGTCAGTCTTCTATGTTTCTATGTTTCTACTTGCGCATGGATTGGATTAAAATGAGGGAGAGATGCGCATTGTCAGCCTCACTCTCTCTCCCCAGATTCCATCTTGCTCCAATAGCAGGACAAGAGACAAGACAGTTGGAGATGGGCTGGCCGCAGAGAATCTTTCATGTCTTATCGCGCTATTAGCGTACCACATTGCTTGCAGAGGCCGCCTTCATAACAGTTGTCCTATTCTAATAGATTTCATCCTCTCAGTCTGCCGGAATCTGTCTTCACATGCTCGGGATCAGGGCCGCCGATAGACGGGTATTACTGGGAGTCCTGTCCCGGGCCCCGGCCAAATTGAACAATTAGGGGCCCCGGCGTTCTGGCGCCAAATCAGCAGCTCCTTGCACATGCGCAGACTGTACCCTCCCTCTTTTGCAGTAAAAGGCGAGGCAGAACTTGAAGCCCCGATGAAGGTAAGCCGAAGAGGAGCCTGAGAGAATGAAGAAGGCGGGAAAAGCTCCCGGGTTGCTTCATGCGCGCTTCCTCAGCCGTCACGGAGCGGAGAGAAAAGGGCCCCGTGGGGGGGAGGCATTCCTTAAGGGACGGGATGGCTTCATTGATTCCGGCCGGCCGCGGAGTGGGGCTGCCGGTGTGGGGAAAAGGGCGGCGAGAGGCTTCTCTCTCTCTCTCCTGGATTGCGACCTTCAGCACATGGAGGGGAGGGGGGAGGGGGGAGGGGGGGCGGAGGGACAACAACTTTGCAGGGTTTTTTGCTTGGTCTTTCTTTCTTTCTTTCTTTCTTTGCTTGCTTGCTTGCTTGCTCCTTTCTTCCTTTCCTTCTTTCTTTCCTTCCTTTCTCTCTCCTTCCTTTCTCTCTCTATTTTCTCTCCTTTCTTTTTTTCCTTCATTCCTTCTTTTCCTTCCTTCTTTCTTTCTCTCAATCGCCTTCCTTTCTTTCTCTTCTTTCTTTTTTCTTCCCTTTCTTCCCTTCCTTCCTTTTTTCTTTCCTTCCTCTCTCCTTTCTTTCTCTTTTCTTTCTCTCTCCTTCCTTCCTTTCCTTCTTTCCTTCATATCTCTCTCTGTCTCTCCCTCTCTGTCTCTCTCTGTGTCTCTCTCGCGATCGCTGTTAGAAAGGAAGTTCAAGTGAGGAGTTGTGAAATCGGCAAGGCCAGTCGGCGGCCACTCCCGCAACTTAACTTTTTTTTTTAAATGGCTCTTCTATAGGTTACAGTTAAGCTGCCGATTACGTTCTGTCACCTCAAAGATGGACGAGATTAAAAATGAGAGGGAGCTGGAGGGGGCGTGGCCTAGTCCCGTTTCTGGTTCGAAGAGGTTTTGCAGGTTTTTTGTGGTGCTCCTTTCGGGGATGGCTGCGGTGGGATGAAGCCGATCTTCCCACTTTTTCCCAACTCCTGAAACTCAAAAGTTTTTCCTCCAGCCATGTTTTTTTTTTTTAAAGTGGGTTACATCTGTACAGGTAATCCTCGATATATGATCACATTGGAGCCCATACTTTCTATTGTTAAGTGAGACATTTCTGGGGTGAATTTTGCCCTGTTTTATAAGGTTCCTTTGTTAAGTGGATTGCTACAATTCATAAGTTAGTGACCTGCTTGCTAAGTGGATCAGCCTTCCCCATTGACTTTCCTTGTCCAAAGCTTGAAAAAGGTGATGGACTTTTTGCTGAAGAATCATTTGATGTTTAATTTAAAGGAGCCATGCTCCTGAAGGGATAAAACAACAACACTGAGGACTGCTATAAAGAAGATTGGAAGTTATTCCTTTACATTTTTATGCCTCTTTTCTTCTTTTCTGTCTCTGTTCTTTATTTCTTATTTATCAATTTTGGTTTCTTAAAAAAATTCTGTAAAATTTTTAAAAAGAACAAGGAAAAATATGTTGATGTTAAAGAACAATCAAAATTGACTGTAAATTTAAAGTAGAATGCAGTGGACTTGATAGGATTAGGCTGAGAGAGAGGAGAGAAAGGAAGAGGAGAGATAGAAAGGAAGAGAGAGATAGAAAGAGGGATAGAAAGAGGGATAGAAAGAGAAAGAGAGTGAGAGATGCTCAGTGAGCCTTTCTTTGAAGTTGCCTTTCTTTCTTTCTTTCTCTCTCTCTTTCTTTCTCTTTCTCTCTTGCTCTCTTGCTCTTTCATTCTTTTTTCTTTCTCTTGCTTTCTTTCTTTCTCTTGCTTTCTCTCCTTCCTTCCCTCCTTCCATTTCTTTCATTCCCCCTCTCTATTTTTATTTCTCTTTCATTCTCTTTCTTTCTTTCTCTCTTTCTTGCTTTCTTTCTTGCTCTTTTTCTTTCTCTCTTTTACCTTCCCTTCCTCTATTTCTTCTTTTCTTTCTCCTTCCTACCTTCTTCCCTCCCTCCCTTCCTTCAGTCCTTCGTCTCTTATTCTCCCCTTTCATAAGTTTCCTTGCTTCCTTCCTCTGTTCCTGTCCCTTCCCCCTTTCTTTCTTTCTTTCTTTCTTTCTTTCTTTCCTTCCTTCCTTCCCTCCCTCCATTTCTTGCTTTCCTTCTCCTTCCTCCCTTCTTTCCTCCCTCATTCCCTTCTTTCACTCCTTCCTCTCTTACTCTCCCCCTTCACCCCTTTCCTTGCTTCCTTTGCACCCTTCCTCTGTTCCTGTCCCTTCCCTCTTTCCTTCCTTCCTTCCCACCCTCCGTCCATTCATTCACCCATTCCTCTCTTGATCGCCCCTTTTACCATTCCTTCCTCCCTCCCTCCCTCCCTCCCTCCTTCCTTCATAGCTCGCCCTCGCCTTTCTTCCCTTCCTTCCAGATGGGAGTGCCCCCTCAAGACACCCGCCTGACTGCTGGTACCCTGCTTTTTCTCTCCCCTTATCCTTTCCAGCTCCTCGCCGGTGGCTGCCGGGTGTGTGCGTTTGCTGGCTGGGGAATTCTGGGAGTTGAAGTCCATATATCTTCAAGTTGCCAAGGTTGGGAAACACTGGCCTATGGGACCGCCTCGCTTGGCGTGAAGTGGGAAATGATCCCCGGGGGATGGAGTGGCTTGGCGACTTAAAATAGTTTTAAAATGGTGGAAGGGGGGGCCCCAGACACTTAGGCTGTATGGTGCCCCAAAATTCCTGATGGTGGCCCTGCTCGGGATAGACAAGTCCCTATCTCACCCAAGATCAGTGACCCAATGGTTACTCTCAGGTTTGGTCAGCCTGTTGTAAGTTGTTGCACGGAGTGTGGCCATTGTGCATGCTACAACTTCTGGGAGCCACAGGTGAGAGCTGAGTGACAGGCAGAGACCAAAGGTGAACAAGCTACCCTAAAAGCTGCCCTAAAATGAGCTGCTATAAAAGGACACTCCATGCCCCTACACCAGTGGTGCTACCCCTCCCTTAACACCCCATACATGGCTTTATCTAAGACCAGGTATGACAGCAGCCAGCATAGTTAGTGTTGATAAGCAGTGCCATTTGCCAGGAAGTTATAGGACAAGATCTGATTGGTGAATGATGAACCAGTGGGCAGGAACAGAATTTGGGTGTCATAGAAGAAGAGTTGTTGGTGAGGGCCACAGGCCAATTTAAAGTAGGAAGCCAGTTGACCTCAATTAAACTGTGGTGCTAGTTTTGCTTCAAGCATACTTTTTTTTTTCATGTTTTATTTGCAGTTTTCTTTTGACACCGTACATTGCTCTCTACATGGGGCTGCCTCCAAAAAGACCTTGACGCTGTTTCTGAGTTGTCTAACACATGGCAACTCCAAATCTCAACTAGCAAATGCTCTGTCCTACACATTGGGAAGAAGAATCTGAACTCCAAATGCGAACTGAATAATCAAATTATCATAGATAATCCCCACTCGGTTAAAGACCTTGGTATACTAATAGCAAAAGATTTAAGTGCCAAAACCCACTGCAACAATATAGCCAAGAAGGCTTCAAGAGTTGTAAACCTAATCCTACGTAGCTTCTGCTCTGGCAATCTCACACTACTTACCAGAGCTTACAAAATTTTTGCCAGACCCATCCTCGAATACAGCTCATCTGTTTGGAACCCATATCACATCTCAGACATTAACACCCTTGAAAATGTCCAAAGATACTTCACCAGAAGAGTTCTTCACTCCTCCACTCGAAATAGAATACCCTATGAGACTAGACTTTCAATCCTGGGCCTAGAAAGTTTAGAACTAAGACGCCTTAAACAAGATCTAAGTATTGCCCACAAGATCATATGCTGCAACATCCTGCCTGTCGGCAACTACTTCAGCTTCAACCACAACAACACAAGAGCACACAACAGATTTAAACTTAATATTAACCACTCCAAACTTGACTGTAAAAAATATGACTTCAAGTAACCGAGTTGTCGAAGTGTGGAACTCATTACCGGACTCCATAGTGTTATACACAAACCCCCAACACTTTACCCTTAGATTATCTATGGTTGACCTATCCAGATTCCTAAGAGGTCAGTAAGGGGCGAGTACAAGTGCACTAGAGTGCCTTCCATCCCCTGTCCTATTGCTCTCCTATATCTCCTATACCTTTCTTCTATTCCTATCTCTCTTCTTCTATTCTTTCATAGATATGTTCTATTACTATATCTTCTTTTCTATTATTTCTTAGATATACTGTATTTTACTATGAGTATCTCCATCTTCATCATGTATTTTACTATGTGTATATAGATATATACCCACTAAAACCCTCATTGTGTATTGGACTAAATAAGTAAGTAAGTAAGTAAGTAAGTAAGTAAGTAAGTAAGTAAGTAAGTAAGTAAGTAAGTAAGTAAGTAAGTAAGTAAGTAAATAAATAAATAAATAAATAAATAAATAAATAAATAAATAAATAAATGTTCGAAGACTACAAATTGTGCAAAATGCAGCCACGTGAGCTATAGTGGGGCTGCCAAGATCTGCTCACTTTTCAACATCACTGTATTGGCTGCCAATTGGTCTCCCGGCACAATTCAAAATGCTGGTTATGACCTATAAAGCCCTACATGACTTAGGACCAGACTATCTTCGGGACCGTCTTCTGCCTCATGCATAAAACCGGTAAATACCACCTCTGACTGGCCCTGCCCCATCTATTCTCTGCCTCCTGAGTCCCAGCTGATCAGGAGGAAATGGGAATTTGCAGTGACCTTCCCCTGCTACACCCACCAAGCCACGCCCACAGAACCGGTAGTAAAAATATTGATATACAGTATATGCATATAAATCCACTCACAGCAGAACAGGATTATATGGACAGGATTGGATATGGAGCAAGTGAATGGATGTCACCCTTCTAGGTGCCATTATTTATTAAACATGAAGTTTGTGAATAAGGGATATACTTCTGGTTTAAATCAAATTAAATTCCTCAAAGCAAACCATTGTAAGTTGTGAACAAAATGCATTGGATCTATGCTAGAGTTTTGGAATTGTTGCTCAGGGGTCACATTACAAGGAATACAACTCAATATTTACTATGCTTGCATCTTGAGTTGTAGCAGTTTGTGTGTGTGTGTGTGTTAAGTACAGAAGATATAAATGCTGAAAGATCACATGTGATTTACATTTATACCACTGCCCCTTAATGTATTTGCTTTCCTGTATATCCCTTGTACAATTTGTTTGTTTTTTAACAGCATGTGGTCCCCTGGAAATTCTTTTCCTTCCCTCCATTGGAATTCTGAGAAAAGCATTTGGATAAACGTGGGACTCTAACTAAAGTTTGCAAAACAGTTTAATTTGGAAGTGATGTTCATTTACAATACTTAGAGCAGAATAGATAGCTCTGAATTTAGTCTCAATGCTAAATTCCATGGAGTCGAGGAGGTGTTGTGTTCTCCACAACCTTCCACCCCAAATCCCAACCTTCTTTCATTATAAAGTGAGTGTGTGTGGGGGAGAGAGAGAGAGAGAGAGAATGAGAATTTGATTCATGATCAATACATCTGTCCCCAAACCTGAGTGAGTGCAAATACCATCAATCTGTCTCCCCTGAACTGCCCTGTTATGGACGTGATTTGCATAGGTGCTGCTGATTGGCCAATCTAGAGGCAGGAGAAATAAACTGCTTTCAGTGGTTAGCAGGCTCCAAGGAAGCTCTTAAAAGTGGCTTCCCTGCAGCCGGCCAGCAGTCCGTATTAGTTCTGACTAATAGATAATAAAGTTGCTGAACTGTTCCTGTGAATCACCCCTTCATTTCACATGAATCTAACACCCCCACCAATTTGTATTAAAGTAACAAAAACTCTTCATACTCTCCGATTCCTGAAAATGTCCTCTTATACTTATAGGGATAAACCTAACATGCATTTGTACTTTTCCCATGTTAGATGAAAGGAGAAGAGATTTCTGCTTTTTCTCAATCTCATGTTGGATCTATACATGAAATTGGATGGTGTTATATCTGGACCGTCCAAAGATCATATTGGAGAACTTTAGAGCATGAAATATATCTCATCCTTTCCTAGGCAGCATGTCTCTCTCTTGTTTCCCAAGACCATCCATACATTCCCATTATGTAAGTAGAACATCTTTTTTAAATAAATCAGGTTTTTATACGTTGTCATTAGCCATAGAACGTCATTCTCAGACAGAAATTCAGATAGAGCTCAGCAATCCACCTTGTCAAATAACAGCAGCTTTAAATAAATTTCATCTCATCATATAATCACTATACAATTAGTTGAAGTCCACATACCTGTGGAGTCAGCTTCCCAACTCTCTGGGACATTGGCTCATTCATTACCACTTCTATTTTACATGTATCCCTCTCTTTGGGGATGGAAAACTGCAAGTCATTTTTTGACAGGAAGACCGATTGACCCCTCATCACTTTTAGTCCCTGGTTGATGCTGATAAAGGTGGTGCAGGTAATTTTCAGATCCAGTGCAAAGAGCAACAGAACCCAAATGTTTCCCATAGTGTTTCCAAAGAAAAAGCACCTTGCACAATGAGGTGTTTTTTTAATCTTTTCCCAAAACTAAACAACACAAAGCTTCAACACTTAGTCAATGGTTCCAGGTTCCAGCATCTGGTATGTCCGCATAGCAAAATCAGGAGATCTTTGAAGGTATCCTCAGGTTAATAAATATATGGAGCAATTCCAACCGTCAGAATGGTGAACATATTTTTCTAAAATCTAGATGGAAAGAGAAAAAAAATGTACACACGATGGGATGAGTATTTTCTGAACGTGCTAAATATTGTTTTATTTATATAGGATCTTTATTATTTTTATAATTCAATGTGGTGAACATACCTAATACTCCTTTCTCACGTAATCTTTTGAATCTACTTTCCAATGCAATGCCACAATTATCTTAATGCTATACCTGTTATTTATTAAATCTCAGGATGGACGGGCGGATAGATTGGCAGATGATAAACTCCAGGAATACTGCGTTTAAAGGGTAGCATGATGATCAATAAAACATTTCATCATTGCATGCTGATTAAATTTGATCATGTCTGTGAAATCACATATCTTCAGAAAGCTTTGGAAAGCTTTCGTAATCAGTATGGAAATAACTTATATACAAATCGACAAACGAATAAAAATTATGCAAGGACATACAATTCCTGGAAAGTACTTACAATATGATATAGAATATAACAATATTTAAAGCATTTTATGTCTAGGATCCAAAGTATCTGAAGAGTTGTATTGCCCCAATGGGATTAGCCTTCCCTACGACCTCCAGCGGAAGGGGCTTACTTCAAATTCCATCTGCTAAGGCAGTGGTTCTAAACCTTTTTAATGCAACAACCCTTTAACACAGTTCCTCATGTTGTGGTGACCCCCCAACCAGGAGTGGGCTGCTGCCCAGATGGGGGGACGCAGTGGGGTAGCAAAAATGGAGCTCCACCCCAGGGCACCCAATTTGCACTGAAAGATATTCAAAGAAAATACAGGGCATCCTGCATAAACCACGCCCACAGTATGGTAGTGAAAATTTTGGTAGCCCTTCACTGGCAGTGGGGTAGCGAAAATGGAGCTCCACCCCAGAGCACCCAATTTGCACTGAAAGATGAAAGAAAATGTAGGACATTCGTAAGTCACACCCACAGTGTGGCAGTAACATTTTTGGTAGCCCTTCACTGCTCCCAACCATTAGTCTAGCGCCAATATTCTAACAGAGCTTTAAGCTGATTGGCAGGAACATCAGAGGGACACCCCCACTGTAAACGTCTCATTGGTTGGATTATAAAAATATGTTCCAACACCATTGTCAATTTGTCTTTTCCCATAGAAACATAGAAGACTGACGGCAGAAAAAGACCTCATGGTCCATCTAGTCTGCCTTATACTATTTCCTGTATTTTATCTTACAATGGATATACAGTAGTACCTCAAGATACGAGCTGCTCTATATACGAGCATTTCGAGATACGAGCTAGGAGTGGAGAGATATTTCTGCTCTACTCCCGAGCTCAAATTCGAGATACGAGCCCCTCCGAGCGCTCACCGCCTGTCCCTGTCAGCTGCCCAGCCACCTTCACCCGCCCAGACAACCGCCAGAGGAGCTCCTCCAGAGGGGCGCCTCCGGAGGGACGCACATGGAAGGGCTTAAGCCGCCGCCTTTTCTCTTCCCCGTGGGAGCGCCAGACCTCTTGTCTGCCCGGCCCGAGAGGCACGAAATCGCTGCTTATGCCGGGCGGCCCGCCTGGAACGCCAGCAATGCCGCCGGGCCGATTGCCGAGCGGGGGCGGGGCGTGGGAGGAGGCAGCGCCGCACCGGACCCCTCAGGCCGCTCCATCCGGGATGGGGATCCTCCGGAGGGACGCACGGGGGCTCGGGAGGAGCCCCATCTCGGGCGGAGCGGCCTCCTGCGCCCCGCCCCCACTCGGCAATCGACCCAGCGTCATTGCTGCCGTTCCAGGCGGGCCGCCCAGCATGAGCTGCGGTTTCGTGCCTCTCGGGCCGGGCAGACAAGAGGTGCGGCGCTCCCACTGGGAAGGGAGAAGGCGGCGGCTCAAGCCCTTCCTCGTGCGCCCCTCCGGAGGAGCCCCTCTGGCAGTTTCCGGGTGGGTGAAGGTGGCTGGGCCGCTGACAGGGACAGGCGGTGAGCGCTCGGAGGGGGCACAGCCCGGAGCGAGACTTGGCCTCTGCCGCGGCTGCAACCCGCCTGCTTCTCTCTCCCTCCTTCCCCGCGGTGCTTGGCGAATGGAGAGGGGGTCGCCTCGCCTGCCGCGCCGCTCTGCTTCGCTCCCTCCCTCCGCAGACCCAGAGACAAAACAAACAGAAAGGAGGCGCGGAGCGGGAGGAGCCGCCTGGCAGACCGCCTTTGTGTTTTTGGCTGGGGGGGGGAAGGATGACCTTCCTGACTGCATGGCATCCTGCATGCAGGATGACATGCATGGCAAAGGGGCGGGGAGGATCGGGAGGCTCAAGCCTCCTTCGGTGGTGGCGGTCGGTTTTTTATTTTTGGGCTTGCACGCATTAATCGTTTTTCCATTGATTCCTATGGGAAACAATGTTTCATCTTACGAGCTTTTTGCCTTACGAGCCTCCTCCCGGCACCAATTAAATTCGTAAGTCGAGGTACTACTGGTATGTTTATCCCAGGCATGTTTAAATTCGGTTACTGTGGATTTACCAACCACGTCTGCTGAAAGTTTGTTCCAAGGATCTACTACTCTTTCAGTAAAATAATATTTTCTCATGTTGCCTTTGATCTTTCCCCCAACTAACTTCAGATTGTGTCCCCTTGTTCTTGTATTCACTTTCCTATTAAAAACACTTCCCTCCTGAACCCTATTTAACCCTTTAACATATTTAAATGTTTCGATCATGTCCCCCCTTTTCCTTCTGTCTTCTAGACTATACAGATTGAGTTCATTAAGTCTTTCCTGATACGTTTTATACTTAAGACCTTCCACCATTCTTGTAGCCCGTCTTTGGACCCATGGCCTTAGAAGACCCCTGTGGAACAGTCACTCGACCCACAAAGGGACCCCAACCTCCATGTTGAGAACCACTGTGCTAAGGAATTCTGACTGGCAGAGTCGAGGAGAAGAGCTTCATCTGGCATGAGATCTGATTCCATTCTCCTGGCCTTCCAGAGGAGCCCAAAGATCTGTTTTTTCCAGGTGACTTGGGAGTCTGAGAGTTCCTTGGTAGAGATGGGTGATGGGATAAGAAGAACATATCACCGTAATGCCAGTGGTGGATTGCTCCCAGTTCAGTCTGGTTCTCCAAACTGTTAGCAGCAGGGGAGACTCCAAACACATGCCCGCGACACTTCTGCGCATGCAAAGCAGCGCATGCGCGAACATTAGTGCACACACAAACCAGTAGCAAAAACATTTAGAACCCACTACTGCCTCATGCAATCCATTTCCTTATTCATAGCTCTTCTATAACTTCTATAACTGTTTCTATATTTATCTTTTTTTATCATTTGTAAGCAACCCAGAATTGCCTTATCGGTGAGATGGGTGGCATATAAATTTAACAAAATGTAAAGAAATAAAATAAACAAATAAAAATATGAAAGCTATCTGACCCATTTTTTATTTTATAACATTTTAAGAAGCAACCCTTTTCTAGTGGAATGATTTCAAGTAGAGTTTTAGAGGAGCGCAGCAAATAGTTCTAGCATATCTCTGCTTCTTTTATATCTAGATCAGAGTTTCTCAGCCTTGGCAACCTGAAGTTATGTGGACGTCAACTCCCAGAATTCCCCATAAGCAAAATGACTGGCTAGAGCAGTGTTTTAATGAATTTAAGGTTTGCCACCAAATGCAGAAGCCTAGCTCTATAGAAAATGCCTGTCCTATTTACATGAGGTACATGAGATACAAATACAGGGGTGCCTCTACTTACAACTTAATTCATTCCGTGACCAGGTTCTTAAATAGAAAAGTTTGTAACAAGAAGCAATTTTTCCCATAGGAATCAATGTAAAAGCAAATAATGCGTGCGATTGGGAAAACCACAGGGAAGGTGGAGGCCCTATTTCCTCCCAGGAAATTCCTAGAGAGGCTCCACAGAGGCTTCTCCCTGCCTTTTCCGGCCCTGTTTCCTCCCAGGAGATTCCTAGAGAGGCCCCACAGAGGCTTCTCTCTGCCTTTTCCGGTTACAGTTTCGGAGGCTTGGGTTTGTAAGTGGAAAATGGTTCTTGAGAAGAGGCAAAAAAATCTTGAACATCCAGTTCTTATATAGAAAAGTTCGTAAGTAGAGGCGTTTGTAGGTAAAGGTACCACTGTATTTTGCCAACTTTTGTATCTCATATACCTCATGTCCTGGTAGCTATATAAGAGGAGTATAATATAATTCTTTATTGGCCACAGGGAATTTGTCTTTGGTACATTTGCTCTCAGTGTACATAAAAGAAAATATACATTTGTCAAGAATCATGAGGTACAACACTTAATGATTGTCATAGGGGTCAAATAAGCAATCAGGAAACAATCAATATTAGCAATAGCACTTAGACTTATATACCGCTTCACAGTGCTTTACAGCCCTCTCTAAGTGGTTTACAGAGTCAGCATATCGCCCCCAACAATCTGGGTCATTTTACCCACCTTGGAAGGATGGAAGGCTGAGTCAACCTTGAGCCTGGTAAGATTTGAACTGGTGAACTACAGTCAGCAGTCAGCAGAAGCAGCTTGCAGTACTGCACTCTAACCACTGTGCCATTAAGGCGCAATTCATTAAGAATGAATGAATGAATGAATGAATGAATGAATGAATGAATGAACAAACAAACAAATGAAATGCAGTGAACACTTCCTAAGCCTAGAACAATGTCAACCCATCAAATGAGAAAGGCCTTACAGTATCAGGCGGGCAAGTCAAGATGGGGGCCACAATGGTATGATTGAAATTCCATTTGTTTTTGTTTTTAATACACCAAGCAAACATATATAAAAAAACAGGCAGAGCTTTAATCAGAGAACTGTGTGGTTGCAATCTTCATCTTTCCTACAGACTCCTGTCTCACTACAAAATGTATGAAAGCATTTAATGATGTCTGTCATTCACCCCGTTGTTTACCATTACAGAGGTGAAAATATATGTCAATAGGTCTTCATTAAGTGATGTTTTTATAGCTTTTATATGGATCACAGGTGGATCGGGCAATTGTCTGCCCATGATAACCACAGAAGTAAGGCAATGTCTATCCCAAATTATCATAAATGTATAAAACTAATGCAGAAAATGATTATGATGTTGATTGATTGTATTTATCTGTGGAAACTGACTCTCATATTTAGGCCTTTCCTGTCCAGAGGTAGTGAATGTGGATATGTAAATCAATTAATATTTTCAAGAAATATGTTTTATATATTGAACCAAGGTTGGAAAATGGATTTATCTTTCATTGTACTCTTTAAGTCTGTAGCAAAAATAAGTAGTGTATTTTTCAAGAATTTCATCATTATATAATTAAAAGACAGCCCAAGGCTTCTAAAAAGAATTTGATAATTGGGGTATCTTTTAATTATACAATGATGAGGAGCCAAAATACTCTGATGGCACACAGATGTTTTATATTCAGTTAAAACAGTGTCCTTTTTCATTGTAAAAAAAAAAAGAACTATACATAGCATCTTATAAAACCATGCATTGGAAACTGGGCATTACTTAAATTTTGTGTTCAGTTTCATGAGGCGATTTATAATCATCTGTTATAATGCCACATGAGCAATTCTGCATAGAAAATATGATTTTAGATAATTAAGCTTTCTTATGCTTGGGGAGGGGAGTCAAATAAAAAAACCCTGTTATTGTTGACAACCGTGAGAAATAAATAAGTATTCTAACTTTTTATACGTAGCTAAAAGGTGCCTTATTATTTCCTCACAAAAATGCATATTTCATTTTTCTTTAAGAAAATACCTATCTTCTCATCCATTCTTTGGTGCACGTGTTCTGCCTGTTGAAACAATTTTTTTGGTAGGGTGAGTGCCACAGAGAATTTGTAATGCTTGCAGCTGGTCCTCCTATAAGCTGTGTGCATCTTAAAATTCCAGCAGAATAAAATAGACTATGAAACACTTTAATATCTATCTAATAACAAAGTCAATATACCTAGATAGGAAGAGTATTGACACTTTTTGAAGTCCAGAGAATACCTCTAAACAGTCAAGAAAACAGATCAGTCCAGAGTTTTCATGTGAGGCACAAATGACTAGGATTGGTTTATCCTACTCTGGACCATTACTGTATACAAAAACCTAGCTCTCCAGGGAAGGCTCTAATGCTGGGAAAGATGCAAGGAAAGAGAAGAAGGTTAAATAGACTTAGTTTTACAGTGATGATGATGGCATTATTGGAAGATCTGAAAAAAACAAGTTAGAGATGGATCATCATGGACAAAAACGTATGTAGTCATCATCAGTAGTGGGTTCTAAAACCCTTAACTACCAGTTTGCACATGCAGAAGCATCCCGGGCAGGTGGGCAGAGCCTCTCATAGCTGGAGCTACTGGTTCTTAGAACCGGGGCAAACTGGGAGGAACCCACCACTGGTAATAATCAGAAGCAGGGGTGGATTCTAACTTACCTCACTGCCGGTTTGCATCCTACTCCGCATGGCCACACCACGTGTTTTTAAAGGGGGATTAAATCCATTAAATCCATTAAAAATTTTAAATCCATTAAAAATTCATAAAATTCTTCTACAGTACTACTGTACTCTGTTAAAGAATCTGGTAGGATATCACATGTAGTTCCAGCTGAGAAACATTCTAGAATGAATGCAAAGGGTGGGTTTTAAAAGTCCAAATACTCGTTCTTCAATACATTAAAAAAATATTTCCTCTACTTCAGTGTTTTTCAACCAGTGTGCCGTGGCACACTAGTGTGCCGCGAGACATGGTCAGGTGTGCCGCGAAGCTCAGAGAGAGAAAGAAAGCAAGAGAGAGAGAAAAAAAGAGAAAGCAAGAGAGAGAAAGAAAGCAAGAGAGAGAAAGAGCGAGTGAGCGAGAAAGAGAACAAGAGAAAGAAAGCAAGAGACAGAGCAAGAGAGAGAGAGCAAGAGAGCAAGAGAGAGAGAGAGAGAAAGAGAGGGAGGGAAGGAGAGAGAGATAAAGACAGAGGTAGGAAAGGAGGGAGAGAAAGAGAGCAAAAAAGAGAGGAAGGAAGGAAGAGAAAGAAAGAGGGATGGAGAGAGAGAAAGAAAGAGGAAGGAAGGGAGAGAGAATTTTTTTCTCCAAACTTTTTTTACACCCCACCCCCCCGCCCTGCTCAATGTGCCCCGGGGGTTTGTGAATGTAAAAAATGTGCCGCGGCTCAAAAAAGGTTGAAAATCACTGCTCTACTTCACGGACATTCGTTTTTCACTGGTGGTCTTCGAACGTATTCCCCGCGAAAAATGAGGGATCATTGTAGAGAAAATAAAACCTGTCCGATCAAAATTTTTACTTGAACTTAGATATTCAGGCTGAAAACCAAATCTGTGAAGCTCAGGGAACTCCAAGCCCACCCACTTGAGGCATCCATTTCTAGCTAGAAATGCAAAACGATGAAATATGCATCATGACATTATGATACAAACTTTGAGTAGCTTTTTAAAGTTTCGAGATGAGTTTGTATTACAAGATCACAATGCAGAATTCATCGCTTCTGCCACTTATCCTCTGCTCCCCACAAATTCCGAGAACCAAAAATATAATGGGGGGGGAGTAGCATAAACAGACCTGGTACCAAAATTTTGGCTTATGCCCCTTTTCTTTGTCCTTTTTCTTTTTTCTTGTTTTTTTTTTTTAACTTTCATACACACCAGGAAGCTAGTTGTATACATATTCACTTTGTTATCCTTCTTGTTTAAAAGTTTATTTACTTAAGCAAAAATGTCGGGCTTGATTCCAATGAACATGTTTCATATCAGGGCAGCAAGTTGCAACTTTCTTTTTAACGCTGTTAAGGATGATATAACATTCACAGAGATAGGAAGAATCTCACATCTCAGAAAAAGAGAGTCAAACTGAAGATTTAAAATTACTGACTGTTGGAAAAGCAGATAAATTAACAGAGATTAAATTAATTTAATTTTTCTGGGAAGGCACTCATCAGAAAAAAATGCAAATCACATTCTCAAAATGTGATTTGCATTTTCCTTCTGCAAAAATTCTGAACACTAAATAATATTTTCAAATGTCTTCCCCAAAGACAAAAACAACTTGGTCTTGCAACTTCTTCTTTATTTACTATGCTCTTTAGGAGTGTAGGAAGACGTTAAAACAGATCCATAAATCTGAAAGGTATTTAATATTTTACAGAGAAAAAATGGATTACTGGTAAGCAGAAAATTCCAGATCTTGCAGATGCAATTCTACAAGGTGTATCTCATTGCTGACTAAATATACGAAGGAAATATTATAACTTTCCAGGTTTTAAAAAAAATCCTTTCAGAACAAAATAAAACATTTGTTGGAAAATAAAGAATGAAAAGTTAACAGCATGATAGATGAAAATGGTCTTCAGACAGACAAAGGAATTTTTACAATCCAGGGGGGAAATCCTTTGCAGTTGGAATATTGGGCAATTCAGTTTTAAGCAAGTTAAAAGACAGACTCCTGCTGAGTTTGATGAGATTTATTCTTTAATCAGCTAATTTAAGATTGCAACCTAAATCTCATTAAAATCATTAATATATTAAGCAGCCTGTGTGCTGGATTGTAGACCATGTTCATTTCAATAATGAGCAGGAAGCTATTCCCTAAAACCTTGGATTTAGCTGGCATCTTAAAAATATAACATAATTTTATTTATTTATTCAGTTTATAAACCCATTTATTTTTCTCTTATAACCTTATGCTAATTGTATAAGCCAATCAATTCAATGAGATGTATCTTACTTCTTTGCCAGTCATTATTGAATCTTTTCTTTATTATAATAGTTTAAAAGTTGCAAAAATATTTTTTGATTGGGATTCAAAATTTGTCCTGCCATTTGAAGCATGTGAAATTGCTTAGAAAGTTAAACTGTTCCTAGTAAACATACTACAAGTTCCTTGTAAACATACTGCAAGGCTCTAAAAGTTTTGCAAATTTGTTCAACAAAAAGCATGAGATACTGCACTGCTCAACAGGTTAAACATATTGTATAAAATATGTTTCTCAGTTTCTTCCCATGCTGAGAACAGTGGAAAAGACAAATCTTCCTTTTTCCAAGTTTTATAAAGGCAGAATGAAGCAGTCAGGACAAGATGTAGTAGTTTAAGACACGTTGTGTCCAGAGTTTCATTACACAACATAAACTACTAATGGCATTTTGTTACAATATTGTTTTTTCCCCAGTCACCATTAGATTTTTACTTTCATGCCCCCCCCCCCAAAAAAGTTCTCATGCATATGGTGTAAGAAAACTTCTATTCTATGAAACTTGAGCATTTACAAGACGTG
Source organism: Erythrolamprus reginae (assembly GCF_031021105.1). Lineage (NCBI taxonomy): Eukaryota > Metazoa > Chordata > Lepidosauria > Squamata > Dipsadidae > Erythrolamprus > Erythrolamprus reginae. The sequence continues at coordinate 263,908,727 of NC_091951.1, read as the reverse complement.
TTATTCTGAAAATATTATATTGCGCCACTCCGTTATTGGACAAAGCAACTGAATCAGAAACAGAAAGAACAACAACAAAAAACTGTACTTACAAGTAACAGTGTCCTTTTCTTGCTTTAGCCAAAGAAGCCACTGGCTTGGGGAGGGTAAAAATGAGGCACTGACCCAATCATGTCTTCTCTAAAAGAGTTGCAGCAGGAACAGGGGAGAGAAGAAATCCAAGGAAATGGGGAGGGGGAAGCTGAAATTCCGGTCTTTCTGGTCAGCCTCTATTTTTCTTTCTAAGAAACATCCACATTAAAGACTCACTGGCAAAGCTGCCTGCCAGACAGCTGCTGGCTTGAAAATGTCCAGAATACAAAAACTTCCTGATAAGGACGTTCTAAAGATGCCTACAAATGTTCATACTCAGCAATTATTTTTTGGCAAAAAGTCTTGGGCCCTTCCTGTTCTTTCCTGCGGTTTCTCCTCCCTTATTCCAGCCATACATCCTTTGAATGCATAGGCTTTCTCCACCCCAGCTCCACCACCTCCTTCCAGACGTTCAACAGTCAATTGCTCTCCTGCAGTTGTCCCTGATATTTTATTTCTTGAGTTAGCAGCAAATTTCAGAGGAGAAACTCTCTCTTTTATAGAGAATGCAAGTTCTCTATCCTAGCTGAGAGCCATAATTTGCAAACTGCTCTCCTTAGATCTCAGGAGCCTAAATTTTGTTATTAGTTCTAGATCTGAAAAAAATAGGTAACTTGAGTAACCAAAGGATGGGAAGGCTAAAAAAAAATCTACTTCTAGAACTGAAAAACTCCTTGGACATCATCTTTTAATTTTATTTATTTGTTTGTTTGTTTGTTTGTTTGTTTGTTTGTTTTGTCACATACATACTGGTGGTTGTTGTGGTTAGCTCTGGCCCAGCTCCTGCCCCAAGGACTGTGGATGTGGGGGAGACATCCACATGCTGCAGGCCTGTTTTGCTCCCGGTGGAATCTGCTGATGAAGACTCCTCTGACCAAGAATACATGAGTGACAGGGAGGAGGAGAGTGTGGCAGACAGCTCAGAAGGAGATCAATTATCTAGCTCCTCTTTGGATTCAGAACAAGAGTTAATGATACAGCCACGCATGCGGAGAGCGATGCATAAGAAGCAACAACTGAGAGAACTACCACATTCAAGTGTAGCTTTATCCGGGCAAAAGGTTAAAAATTACAATCAGAATAAAAGATGAGAAATAGGTTCAACAACAAGATTAAAATGTAGCAGGCACATATTTTCTGCAAATCAGTTTGGTTAAACATTTTTTCTTATATTATATCATCTTCACAAATGCCTCACATTCAATGCCTGATACTTAATATGTGTAAGAAGTTCCTGAATTATCAGATTTAATTGTTTTTTAAATATCTAATATCTTTCACTTTCCCCAGGCATTGAATTATGGGAGTGAGCACTTGTGCATGTATGACTGATTGATTGATTGATTTGATTTGATTTGATTTGATTTGATTTGATTTGAATGCCACCCCTCTCCGAAGACTCGGGGCGGCTAACAACAATAAAGAAGACAATGTAACAAATCTAATATTTAAAAAATGATAGCGCACACACATGCTCTTTTGGCACCCAAGGAAAAAATTTGTTACATTGTCTTCTTTATTGTTGTTAGCCATCACTGCCCTATAGCATCATTTTTATGGTAGGAGTTGAAGCAATTTGTATCCAGGATGTAAAGTGTCTCACAGCCCTTTTTTCAGGCCCTTAATGGAAGGCAGATTGGTAGCAATTATCCTCTGAAGTCTGTGTCTTGGGTTGCAGAACCAAACCAGACATTTATAAAGGATAAAATTACATGAAAAATCCATCCTTCAATTAATAGAGAAGTATCACAAGATAGCTAAAGGCTGTATTATTGCAATCTTCTTAGAGGTTTCTGGCAATTGATTCCCTAAAACCAGTTCCTGATCTGCTTTCTAAAAGAAAAGCAGATTAGCCTCATAATCACAGGAGTAATTAAAATTACTGGACAAGGGAGGGGGCTATACATTTTTATCAGTGTTATATAATACAATAGCATATGCTATTATATTTCAGTTATTGTGTTTTTAGTGTGTCACAGAACCATGTCAAGTTGTTCATGAAACGATGACTCCAGAAGATACTGGCAGAAAAAAAATCTCATTTGTAATAATATTAAAATAGCTTCATGTGCTTCTAATGTTCTAGAAAAGTAAAGTGGATCTGTAAATTCAGTATATTTATTTCTTTTGCAATGTAAACTTTTTATAAGATGAGCATTATTCCCCCAAGAGTTTCTTCCTATAAGATCTTAAGACCCAAGTTATTTTTCTGGATTGATTTATTAAATTTCTCTCTCATAAAAGTTTTTTATTTTTACTCCACAACAAAAACAAACAAACATAACATTGCATACACCTTCAATACAAATCAATATGCATATATTATCACTTAAAGACAATAATACAATAATGTAAGTTACATTCCAATTTAAATTTTTATTATTCAGTCTATCCAACCATCCCTCTCAGCATGCCCCTCTTTCTATCTCAGGTGGTTATTTCACGTTTAATACCTACTTTCTTACATCTTCTCTCCCCTTTCCTGCTACCATCTCCTCCTACCAGCTTCTTCTCTACCTTCCTTTCGATTCTTTTTCCTTTCTCTTCTTCTTCCATCTGCCATCTCCTCCTCCTTCTTCCTTCTCTACCTCCCCTTCTATTCTCTCTCCTTCTTTCCTACTTCCTCTTATGCCCTCTTAATTTTTCCCTGAGTGGATAATTCTAATTACAAAGATTTTATTATTATTTTTCTCCCCACTGAAAACATACATAGACTATCATATACTTCAATACAAATTAATTAACATGTATCATCTACTAAAAATAATTATTGATACTTCTGGATTTCTTATCCATTACTTTTGATATATGACATTAATTTCATGCTGCCTCCTTTATCTAGTTTCATCACCCAGATTACACAAATTGTTTCATTTCCAATTAAATTTTAATGCTATTGCTTGCTTTCTTTGCTGGTTGTTCTCTTTTGCTTAATAAATCTAAGCCATTGTGCTTCGATCATTTCCTTACTTCCTTACTCATCATTCATTTTTCTTAACCCCTATTTTCTCGTAGCTGAATGCCCCTAAAAAATTTTTTCCCACATTTACTTATCTTCAAAAATGAAATATCAATTCATATTAAATATTTTATATTTATATATCACAAAAATCCTTTACAATACAGAGGAAAGGTGATATCATTCAAATTACAAAAATTAAACATATTAGCTTCTTTCTTTCATTCATTATTCATTATACTGTATCTTCTCCTCTAATGTTACAAATATATAATTTTAAATTTATTTCAACAGATCCAATTTATACCAATTTACAATATAATATAACAGAAATTTTTCCCCAGAGTTATCACTTAATTGTATAATTCGTTACTTTTAAAAAATTATATTAGATTTAAATTCTTAAATGAAAACTTATTCATTATCAATAGTATTCATTATCAACATCAATTATCCTTCTGGTTTTTTTCTCCACATTGTTGCTTTGTTTTTTACTTCTTACAATCAAGTTATCATAGTCCTCACTGCACTCCAAAGCTTCCTCAATAACTGCTTTAAATCTGTCTTGACACTCAATGAAGCATTTCTTTAAATCTTCAAAATAATCCTTTAAAAAGGTTTTAAGTTCCTCTTCTTCAGAAACATCCATATTCCAAAAATTTACTGTTCACCAGTCTTCGCTATCAATCCAGCTGCCAGCAATTATCTGTCTCAGTGCCTAAAATAGCCCCGGTGTTCCCAATTCAAGGTCAACAGCAGTCTAAACATCCACCAAAATTTTCCAGAATAATAATTCTTCCAGCCAACATATGGCACTCCTCGCTAGCTCCCCAAGTCCATTCTTCCTGTTGGTTAATATACTAAAGTATTTTAAATGTAGTTCATATTAATTCAAAAATTTCATTCAGTATAAAATTGATTCCATATAACAATATTTCCAAGAGTTCTCAAAGGGTGGCCTTTAATTATTGCTTTCTCTAGCAATTATTTTGTTCTATAGCCTTCTGTGCTAAATAGCTGCTTCCATATATTTTTTTGGTGGTCCTTTTATTCCCGTTTTAAACTTTAAAAGAAGTCCCAAATCTTCTCATTGCAGAGTAACTCATCAGATCAACTTATGCTCTCCAACTTGTCTCTCCAGCACTTTTCTTAAATTTCTTTCTGGTGACTTCCAATCCAAAATTCCAATCAATCAGTCTGTGGCCATTGGCTTGGACAACTTGTAGCAAGCCGTTTTCCGGTGCTGCCAGCTGGGAGCTGTTTATCGCTTCCTTGGGGGGTTGCCATCCCTCCCAGATCTCCAATGACGTCTTCCTTCTTCACCACCCCTCCAGGATGGTTCTGACACAGTTCTGATCGAACCAGATCCCCAGGCGACACAGATATTGGGATTCCCCGGCAAAGCACGGGGAACTCCATGTCGCCATGGTGTTTGGCAACACCCCTCTCCATTTATTAAATTTCTGTGTTGTCCATGTCACTAGCCAAAGCAATTCTGGGCTTTAATTTTAACAGCTGGAATGTTCTGTTAGTAAATAATTTACAGCAATGTCCACTCCATGGACTACGCTGGTTGCCGATTGGTTTCCGGACACAATTCAAAGTGTTGGAAATGACCTACAAAGCCCTACATGGCATCGGGCCAGATTACTTACGTGACTGCCTTCTGCCGTATAAATCCCATTGGCTAGTTAGGTCCCACAGAGTTGGCCTTCTCCAGGTCCCGTCAGCCAGACAATGTCGTTTGGCAGGACCTAGGGGAAGAGCCTTCTCTGTGGGGGGCCCAGTCCTCTGGAATAAGCTCCCTCCAGAGATTCGCACTGCCCCCATCCTCATCGCCTTTCGCAAGAGTCTCAAGATTCACTTATGTTACCAGGTCTGGGGCAACTAGATCTAGACTCCCTGATCAATAAATGTGATATATGGTTGTAATTGAATTGGTTGTTTGATTTTAATATATTGGGTTTTTAGCTTTGTAGTTTTTTAACTAATTAGATTTGTTTTGTATGCCCTGTTTTATATTGTATCCTGTGAGCCACCCCGAGTATTCAGAGAGGGGTGGCATATAAATCTAATAAATCTAAACTAATCTCTTGAATTTCCCATCACTTATTAGGGCTTCCACCAAATCTATGATCCTTCCACTGTAGGACTGAACTCCACATCCAGCAGTTCTCTTTCTGCCTTATAGACAATCTTGTTTAGCCAATCATATTATAGTGAGCAAATATCTACCATTCCAAAATTCTACCCCTTTTTACAATTTTACACGTAATTCCTTTGATAAAGTTGTAAGGTTCTTATGAGTCACTTAATAATATTTTTAATTCTCCACTTTATCTCAATTCTTTCAAAATCAGGGCGAGGTGTACTGTAAATAAAGATATCCAAGTGCCTTTAGATTTGTAGCAGGCAAGAATTTGCTTGTTTTTCTTAATCTCGTTTGTAGGGCAGATGGTTTCTATCGGCTTCACTTTGATTAACTGGAACAGAAACTAATGTTTACATTCTTCACAATCTCTGGATAGAGTTTCATGGAAACTTTAGCAAACAAAATCGGCATTATTTATTTTTAAAGTAGTTTATGATCATCTTAATTCCTCCAGTGTATTAAGGCATGGAATGATCTATATTTCAAAAGGACATTCTTGATTTAAATTATATTGACTTGAGCCTGTTTACATATTAGTTCAATAATTTAAAACTGGAAGAAGAGTAATTGAGAGATCTTTTAATGATATATAAAGATATATAGTTAATCATGAGATTAAAACCAATCCCACTAATTTATATAAAACAATTTTTTAAAAAGTTTATTGAATTTCAAATATTAAAAAAGGAATTTTAACCAACCTTCTGACCCAAACACCCCTTCCCACCTTAGTCTTCTCCTTGGCCACCCTTTCTCCTCGTCACTGTAGTATATTAAAGAAAGCATGAGAAACCACTAGAATAACAGTAGGTGTAGAAGAAAGAATTTTTAAGACTAGGGGAGCAGGAAAGTGTTCAAAACAGATTCAAGTTGACTTCCTCCAACTCCATGTGGTATAAGAGAGAGAGAGAGAAGGTAAAACATAGGCATATTAAGAGGATTCAGTCCTATGGTCAATCTTTTTTTCTTTAAATAACATAACTTTATTTAGAAACTATTTTTTTTCAATTTGTCAAGAGGAATCTGGTTTGAATAATATTTAGGGCAACAAGGAACATTTAGAGCAACCGATGAAATAGCATATCTTCTTTTAAATAATATTTTATTTAAATAATATTTTTCATTTTATCCTTCTTTTGTTTTTGTTTTTATCCAACGAGACAAGTGTCTTGTTCTTCATGTGCTGGATCCATTTAGAACCATCTAGTCAGGTTCATCTTATGTTCTTGGCTACTCTTTCTGTCTCTTAAAAAATATACGGTATATATTTTTATTCATTTCATATTAAAATATTTGACATAGTACGACCATCCTGGTTTCCTCTCCGCTATGTACATTAATGTATAAAACAGATATCAAATAGAGTCTTTATACATTATTATTATATACAATTATTCTACCCAATATACTCATTTATATTTATATACAGTGATAACTCATCTTACGAACCGCTTGTCATACGAACTTTTCGAGATACGAACCCGGGGTTTAAGATTTTTTGCCTCTTCTTCCGAACTATTTTCACCTTACGAACCTGCCGCCGCCACCAGGATGCCCCGCCTCTGGACTTCCATTGCCAGGTAAATGCTCCTCTCATTGGCATACCCCACCTCCAGACCTTCTGTTGCCAGCGAAGAGCCCATTTTTGCGCTGCTGGGATTCCCCTGAGGCTCCCCTCCATGGAAAACCCCACCTACGGACTTCTGCGTTTTTGCGATGCTGCAGGGGAATCCAAGCAGGGGAATCCCAGTATCGCAAAAACGGGTGCTTCGCTGGCAATGTAAGTCCGGAGGTGGGGTTTCAAGGACTTCTGTGTTTTTGCAATGCTACGATTTCGCTGAGGCTTCCCTCGCTGGGAAACCACTTTCTGAACGACCTTCTTATAAAGAATGCAGGCAAGAATAATGAAATTCAGTTGTGAAGTTTAATGTATGTTGTAACATAAATACAATAAAAGGAAAATAAGACAGAATTCATTTTCTGCCCAGTAATATAAATCCCCAAAATATTATAGAGTAATAATTCAACTGAGCAACGAGGCTGATGAAATGTTAATAATTTCCAGAGCTCTGCATTTTAATTTAAAAGGTTATCTCTGAGAAGTGATGTATTTAGAAAAACACAGTGCATCCCATTTAAAATATCAATTAATATTTATGTTGTATATTGCAGAAACAAAGGTCCAATAATTTCTGAAATGAAGCACAGATTGAACTACTAGTGGGATGTTGAGCATTTGGCACTGGGTGGGTTTATAATCTGAATGTAATGAAATTGGCAAAAGGAACAGTAAAACCCAGCTTAAAAATGAAATCCGGGTAAATATTTGACCAGCCTGCAGAATATAATATGAATGATGGGTTTCTATGCTTAAATAAGCTGCTTTCTTACCTTAAGGCAGCAAAGTGAAGACTCTTATGTGGGCCTGTGCCATTTTGACAAGAGACTAAGCATATATTTATAGGCTTTGAGTCTGAAATGTTAATTTAAATTACTCTTTTTGCCTCTTGGCAGCCATTCCACTAGTAATAAATAGAAGATTCAGTTCCTTGGTGCATTAGAAACTATTCCATTAAAAAGACAATCTTTTATTCAGGGCTCGAGTATCCTTTATAGAAATGAATTCAGTAGAAATAGGAAAAAAATCTTCCTGTACATATGCTAGGAGTTCATTCTATCCATACAATCAGTTCAAATGTAAGAGAAAATTTTCCATTTTAATGTTGAAATTACACCATCTCCCATTTTGTTCCATTCCATGACTGTGGCATGCTATATTTGATTTCATGTGTCTTATTTATTCACATATATACCCACATATATACCCACATTATTTATTCACATATATAGAATTTATACATGGTATTTTTGTTGGTATGATTGGTCTCTTAAATTTTTACATTACTTTTTAATATTAGATTTGTTACATTGTTTTTTATCGTTGTTAGCCGCCCCGAGTCTTCGGAGAGAGGCGGCATACAAATCTAAATAAACTAAACTAAACTAACAATGATGGGCTCCTACGGGAACGGTCAGGAATGCAATTCCGGTAGCAAAATTTGGAGCTCCATCCCAGAGCACCCAATTTGCACTGAAAGATGTTGAAACAAAATGCATAAGCCATGCCCACAGTGTGGTAGTAAAAATTTTGGTAGCCCATCACTGTGTACTCCTCTACCAGTCAAATCAATCTTCCTAGATCCATGATGGCGAACCTATGGCACACGTGCCAGAAGTAGCATGCAAAGCCCTCTCTGTGGGCATGTGTACCGCCAGCTGCTATTCCGGGTCCCATTGCACACATGTCCACTGGACAGTTAGCTGCTTTCTTCTGGCCAAAGGCTGTCCAGTGTGCATGCACGCAACGGAAACTGAGATCAGGTGTCCGGCAGGCATGCACACAACAGAATAGCAGCTGGCCACTGTGAGCATGCGCTCCAGCCAGCTGGTCTCTTCCGAGTTTCAGGTTGGCACTCCGGCATGTGTGCTCCAATTTTGACACTCGGTGCTGAAAAGGTCACTGCCGTCACTGTCCTAGATCAGAGGTCCCCAACCGCCGGTCCGCGGACCGGGACCGGGCCGTTGGGGTTTTCCAGCCGGTCCGCGGCGTCGGAGACCCAAAGCCCATCCTGCGTGGAGGGAGACAGAGCCAAGCGGGGCCACCCGGAGACCTTTTCCCGTCTTCTTCTCCTCGCTCGCTCCCCTCATAACCAGCAGCCCCGCTCGCGGGGGGATGCCCGTTCGTAGCTACGCCAGCCCGCCAAGCGTCGAGGGGGCTTCTGAGGCTGAAGGGAAGAGCCGGAATGCCCTTCCCGCGTTTAGATTGCTTGCCGTTGGGGGAAACGGAGGAGGCGGCGGCGGCGGTGGGGCGCGATCGCCTAGTTTCTGGAGCGAGGAGAAAAGAACCGCCGCCTCCTCCATTTCCCCCAACGGCAAGCAATCTAAACCTGGGAAGGGCATTCCGGTGCTTCCCTTCAGCCTCAGAAGCCCCCTCGACGCTGGAGGGATGGTTATGAGGGGAGCGAGCGAGGAGAAGAAGACGTCCCACTCATCGCTCCTGAGGGAACGGGCGAGGGCGTCGGAGACCCAAAGCCCATCCTGCGTGGAGGGAGACGGAGCCAAGCGGGGCCACCCGGAGACCTTTTCCCGTCTTCTTCTCCTCGCTCGCTCCCCTCATAACCAGCAGCCCCGCTCGCGGGGGGATGCCCGTTCGTAGCTACGCCAGCCCGCCAAGCGTCGAGGGGGCTTCTGAGGCTGAAGGGAAGAGCCGGAATGCCCTTCCCGCGTTTAGATTGCTTGCCGTTGGGGGAAATGGAGGAGGCGGCAGTGGCGGTGGGGCGCGATCGCCTAGTTTCTGGAGCGAGGAGAAAACAACCGCCGCCTCCTCCGTTTCCCCCAATCTAAACGCGGGAAGGGCATTCCGGCTCTTCCCTTCAGCCTCAGAAGCCCCCTCGACGCTTGGCGGGCTGGTAGCTACGAACGAGCATCCCCCCGCGAGCGGGGCGGCTGGTTATGAGGGGAGCGAGCGAGGAGAAGAAGACGGGAAAAGGTCTCCGGGTGTGTGCGTGTGTGCGCCCGCGCGCGCCCCGGGCAGCCAAAGAGCCTCTGTTGTTAAACTCTCCCGAGAGCGGAGAGCCTCTTGCAGCAGCTGCCAAAGCCACCGGCTTCGGCGCCGCTCGTCCCGCTCATCGCCCGTATCCAGCAGATAGGCTTTGAGTTTTTGGCTGGGGGGGGGAGAAGTAGGACCTTCCTAAGTCCCCCCCCAGTCAAAATCACAAAGCCAGGCAGCCCCCAGCCGCCAAAGGAGCCTCCTCATTCTCCCCGCCCTGTGGAGAAGTGTGGAGGGCTGCGTCACTAAGCTCCACCCCTCCATAACCCCACCCCCATATGACCAAAGCCCCCCCCCCGGGCCGTAGAAAACTCGTCTAACTTAAAGCCGGTCCCTGGTGCTAAAAAGGTTGGGGACCTCTGTCCTAGATCAATGATTTTCAAACTTTTTTGAGGCTTCATTTAGTGGTGGCAACATTTACCTCCAGTCCTGACCAGGATTAGAAATCGGGACCATGGGGGGGAGTAGCAGCTTCAACTACTTGCCACAATGACGAGTGCGAGACAGCCCGAGCGGGGACCTTCCTGGGTGTGGATGAGAGGTGGCCTGCTATTGGTTCATTGCTAGTGGTCGGGATGAATCCTAGAAGGTGATTGGTCAGTGAGTGTTCCCTGTGCCTCCACTCTTCCTGTCACTGATAATTGGAGGGATTGTGAGGGGAATGTTTATGTTCGGATGGAGGCGGCTGGCGGCAGGCCAGATAAATGGCCTCCGCGGGCCGTAACCGGTATGCAGGCCGTAGCTTGGGGACCCATGTTTAATTTCTCCATGGCACACCTCACCATGTCTCACAGCACACTAGTGTGCCACGGCACACTGGTTGAAAAACACTGCCCTAGATGATAATTGAAAAACAAGGAATGGAACTCAAATTGAAAAAGAGAAAGGAATATCCTAATATTGTGTCATATGTGCCTGTTGGTGCCAATGGAAAGCACCAATTGGTTTACTGATCATGACAGGTCTTATATTCATAGTCAAATTCAATAATATCTTTAATAGTCTGGAATTACAGAAGGAAACAAGGTCAGGAATGTACTGTTCTTCTTATGGCTTCTGAGAGGCTCCAGAAAATTTCATGTGATCCAGGCAATGGACATATTAATGACAGTTAATAAAATTAAAATAGTTTGAAATATTTTGATTTAAATCTAAAAAGTCGCAAATTAGCGGTCAACAATATGGTTGACAAACTAGTTGTATATGTGGAAGGAGTGGATAGTAACATCATAAATCTATCTTGTGTATATGACTTATACACAAAGAATATGAGGAAAAATGCAATTATACAAATTTATACTTATATATTTATACGTATACTGACTACACAGTGATAAGAAACAAACTCGAAGTATTGTAAAAACAATCTCATATAGTCACACTACTATTTTTGTATTTTATGTTGTGCATCACCTACAATTATACAGTGGAACCCCGACATAAGAGCTGCTCTACTTAAGAGCAACTCGAGATAAGAGCTGGGAGGGGAGAGATATTTTTGTTCTACTTACAAGCCCAAATTCGAGATACAAGCGCCAAGGAGCTGTCTCCTGAAGCCGAACGCTAACTTCCGCGTTCGGCTTCAGGAGACAGCTGCGAAGCGGCGCGCGTGTTTTAAAAGGTTGCAGCCGGCCTGGGGGGCTCGGGGGGGTGCTTGCAGCTTTCTTTCTTGCTCTTTTTCTTTCTCTCTTTTACCTTCCCTTCCTCTATTTCTTCTTTTCTTTCTCCTTCCCACCTTCTTCCCTCCCTCCCTCCCTTCACTCATTCCTCTCTTACTCTCCCCTTTCATAAGTTTCCTTGCTTCCTTCCTCTGTTCCTGTCCCTTCCCCCTTTCTTTCTTTCTTTCTTTCTTTCTTTCTCTTTTTCTTTCTCTCTTTTACCTTCCCTTCCTCTATTTCTTCTTTTCTTTCTCCTTCCCACCTTCTTCCCTTCCTCCCTCCCTTCACTCATTCCTCTCTTACTCTCCCCTTTCATAAGTTTCCTTGCTTCCTTCCTCTGTTCCTGTCCCTTCCCTCTTTCCTTCCTTCCTTCCCACCCTCCGTCCATTCATTCACCCATTCCTCTCTTGATCGCTTAAAGCCGGTCCCTGGTGCAAAAAGGGTTGGGGACCTCTGTCCTACAGGATTGGGTGGCAGAGAAGTTGAACATATGTAAATTTAAAAGTTTAAGAAAGTTTACAAGTTAAGTGAAAGAAACTTCATTATTCATTTATATGTACATGTACATTTCTTCATTAAAAACATGTCTTTCTGCATAATTTAGACTAACTTTGTGAGTTTTTTGAGGGCTGGAACCAATTAAAATTATTTACATTAATTCCTATGGGGAAAAGTCGTTCGAGATAAGAGCTGCTCGACTTAAGAGCCCAGGTCCGGAACGAATTAAACTCGTATCTCGAGGTACCACTGTATTATGAAAAGTGTTTATTACTTTTTTCTTTTTTTTTGTTATATACATTTTTTTGTCTTTTTTAATGTGTACAACCAATAAAGATTTTTTTTTTAAAAAAAAAACCCCAGTTATGGCTGCTATTGTAGGAGAAAGTCAGATAGAACCTGGGGGCAGAATTAAGACTGTTGACTGAATTTTCTTCCAGATTTCTAGTAACTGTTTCCTTTTGCCAATCTGTTTTAGCTATTAGTGGGACCTCGTAACTTTAGTTACAGTTGCATTAATAATTCTGAGAAAAGTCAATCCTATAACGTCCATGTCACAAAAAGTTTTTTTTTAGTAGTACTGCATTTTTAAAACATTTAAAACAGTGGATAATAGCTGTATTAGAACAAATCCAAAATCCAAATCCTTAAACAAGATCTAAGTATTGCCCACAAGATCATATGCTCCAATGTCCTGCCTGTCGGCGACTACTTCAGCTTCACAAGAGCACACAACAGATTTAAACTTAATATTAACCGCTCCAAACTTGACTGTAAAAAATATGACTTCAGTAACCGAGTTGTCGAAGTGTGGAACTCATTACTGGACTCCATAGTGTCATCCCCAAACCCCCAACACTTTACCCTTAGATTATCTACGGTTGACCTATCCAGATTCCTAAGAGGTCAGTAAGGACGAGTACAAGTGCACTAGAGTGCCTTCCGTCCCCTGTCCTATTTATTTATTTATTTATTGGATTTGTATGCCGCCCCTTTCCAGAGACTCGGGGCGGCTAACAGCGACAATAAAACAGTGTACAATAGTAATTTGGTATTGATGATTAAAAATCAATTAATATAAAAACCAAACATACATACATACATACCATGCATAGAATTGTAAAGGCCTAGGGGGAAAGAGGATCTCAATTCCCCCATGCCTGGCGGCAGAGGTGGGTTTTAAGTTGTTTACGAAAGGCAAGGAGGGTGGGGGCAGTTCTAATCTCTGGGGGGAGTTGGTTCCAGAGGGCCGGGGCCGCCACAGAGAAGGCTCTTCCCCTGGGTCCCGCCAGGCGACATTGCTTAGTTGACGGGACCCGGAGAAGATCCACTCTGTGGGACCTAACTGGTCGCTGGGATTCGTGCAGCAGAAGGCGGTCCCTGAGGTAATCTGGTCCGGTGCCATGTGCTCTCCTATATCTCCTATACCTTTCTTCTATTCCTATATCTCTTCTTCTATTCTTTCATTGATATGTTCTATTACTATACCTTCTTTTCTATTATTTCTTAGATATATTTTACTTTGAGTATATATTCTATAACCTTCATCATGTATTTTACTATGTGTATATAGATATATACCCACTAAAACCCTCATTGTGTATTGGACAAAATAAACAAACAAACAAACAAATAAAAGGATAGTCCAAAAAAGGCAACTTTTAAAAGATCTGTCTGGATCTGACTGCTGTTGTTCTGGAGTCATTTTTCATTTGATAAATTCCTCTGGGAAAGCCATTCATTTGAGAAAACACTCCCTTCTAACATCTTTTATAAAGAAGGAACTTTGAACCAGTCAGTTTTATACTGGAATCCAGAGATTCATGCCATAAAGCAGATTTGCCCTACGTGATTAAACAAGTTAAAAGCCACACCTGCAAAAATTGGGAGTTGGGAGCAGTTTAAAGTGTAAACTTTGCGTACGTTTTTTTGGGTGCTTCTTTCAAGTTTTTTTTTTTTAATAAATAAAAGCATGCATTGTATTTATGTTTTTTAGTCCTGAGCCTTAAGCATTGTTTGGTACGTGTCAATTGACTGTTCTAGGAACATGTGAAAGTAATTAAAAGTACTAAGAATGTACAGCTGGCCATCATTCATCACTAAGTTTCATTGGTTTTTAATGTGCAAAACTCTGCTTTAATTCCCAGATAGCAATAATGGAAGGTGGAGCATGATGTTTTCAAGAAGACCAAAAGGCAGTGTTTTAAATTAGAAATTATATCTTCATTTCATAATTACAAAAAAAGCTATACACCTAGAGTTAGATATAGTACATATAATACGCAATGCTGAGACAGCTATGTTATTTATCTTAAACAAAATTTCAGCACAAATAAATTGTGATTCATATGATGAAATTGTACTAAATGTTTACAATATTTAAATAAGGATGCCTATACATCTGGCTGATATTGCTAACAGAATCATTTAGGGGCAACAATGTAGTGCCAATGTGCCTCTGAAAGCATCATTGGGACTCACCAGATTCTTTGCCTTGTTTTTTAAAAACATATTTTTAATTTAAATTAAATTAAATAGATGCCATATTGCAAAGAAACAATCTGGAACAATGTTTTTTGGTTCCACACAAACAATGTGACATTGGTGATGGTGGATGGGGAGGGAGGAGGTGGTCGGAGCTGGTGGGGTGAGAAACCAGCCCCAAGGCCTATGGATACTCAGCAAGGCAGAATGGAGGGAGGTAATGGAGGTAAGTGCAAATCCATCCGAGTTTTCTGCATGTGACCACAGGGACACTGGAACATTAACTTGGAAAGTAAATCATGAGTAGCTTTGGGGGGACAGTGTTGTAACTTCAAACAGTTACTAAGCAACCAGTCATAAGTCAAAGATTGTCTGAAGTCATATCAGTAGATAGGCAAGACTTTCCTGGCTGCCATTTTGTAAGTGCGACCAACATTCCAAATAAGTCTCCCCACAGAACATTTGCCTATTCTGATGTTCAAAACATGTGAATATAGTTTTTCATGTCTACACATCAAATACAGATAGACTGGTTGTTCCTTATCTATTAGAACTATTGTTCCTAACCAGACATCGATTGCTGGTTTCTTTTTAAGCAGCATGGGCTCTACAGTGGTCACAGTTGTTCCTGTGGGTATTTTAACTGACTGGAATCCTTTTTCAAGATTTACTATAATGGCCAAAAGAGCGTGCATGCACGCTATGACGCATTTGCGAGTGCCCACACCCATAATTCAATGCCTGAGGGCAAAAATAGCTTCCCCCAGCCCCAGAAGCCCTCTGGAGGCCGGAAATGGCCTGTTTCCCAACTTCTGGTGGGTTCAATAGGCTCGTGTTTTGCTCTCCCCAGGTTCCAAAGGCATTCCTGGAGCCAGGGGAAGGTAAAAAATATCCTCAGCCATCTACCCCCCCCCCCCCCAAGGCTCTCTGGAAGCCAAAAATGCCCTCCCAGAGCCTCTGTGCGAGCCAAAAATCAGCTGGCCAGCACACAGATGCACATTAGAGCTGAGCTAAGGCAACGGTTCACGTGCCAGCAGATGTGGCTCCACGTGCCACTTGTGGCACCCGTGCCATAGGTTCGCCATCACTAACCTATAGTCTTCACAAGAAAAGTCCTAATCGGATTGAATAGGTGTTTAATGAGCTAAGCAAGTAGGACAGGAAAAGCAAACCTCAATCATCCCTAAAGACAGTTCTAGAGAAGGGACGTAGTCTTACATGATCTGCTCCTTCTTGTAGGTATGGAGCTATCATCCATGATGGTCTGACGGATGAGGTCAACCCCTCATGGAGAAGAGCTATGGCAGCAGGAAAGGGAGGCCCATCAGTTCTCCTGACAAAGACCAACTGGTCCAATTGACCTGCTGGGGGTTAGAGGGTGAAATCTCAACAAACTGTGTTATATCAGTGAAAGGTTCTGAAATGGAATCATCTGGAGGCAGAACCACCCTCAGACTGACTTCATCCAAAGAGGCTCCCATTCACACTCTTTTCCCCTATGGCAGCATAGGACTTCACTTGCCCTTATATTATAAGAATGCAGTCTTGTATTATTTGTGTTGGAAGGCTAACTAAAAAAGAATGGTGATACTACAGAGCAAAATACTTTATTTGTTTGTTTGTTTGTTTAATGTCAAGTACATATTGGTAGTATACAAAGATATAACTATGTTTATATACATGACACTAGTGAGAGAGATACATTAGGACAGGGGATGGAAGGAATGCTGGTGCACTTATGCACGCCCCTTATTTCTTATAGGAATCAGGTGAGGTCAACAGTGGATAGTTTAAGGGTAAAGTTTTACTTTAAGTTTGTATCTGTTGTGTGCTTGTGTATTGTTGTGGTTGAAGCTGAAGCAGTCGTTGACAGATGATTTTACGGACTATGCTTAGGTCATGTTTAAGGCAACGTAGTAATTTCGAAGTCCTAAAGTTTGGTTAAACTGTTGTGGGTTTTTTCTACTGATAAGACACATATATTACAATAACAATTATACACCAGTGTGCTGATATTTTGGATGCTGAATGCCCTTTGTTGTCACAATCACTCTAATCTTCTATGTGTATACCATAGTTGTGAATGAAATTAATCCTTCCTTTAAATAAAGGCTAGGGGAAAAAAACATTTGCTAGTGTAGACATTGTCCTAAGCACACTAGGTTTAAATATATAGTTGGATGAAATATTTGGACAGCATATATTACAGAATATTAGGATGGCCAAAATAACAAAGATTAAGGCTTCACTCCAGCACAATATCAACATACTCAAATGAAAGGAAAACATCATTCTCAGATGTTTTGGTGGAAGAAAATATTTTATCCGGTGGGCCGGAACACAGAAGAGGAATTCTCTGTCAATTATTGGCCTTAATCCAGCTCTTCAAAGCGTTTGCAGATTAAGCCTATGGTTTATGGGTTTTGCAACTTTTATGCAATTAAAAACAAGTATTTTCCCATATAATATTTTTGGTGTCAGCCAACATAAAATAGGTTGGACCCCATAAGAATTTTCACATATGACTGAAAACAAGATTTTCTATCTTCATTTGACAATCATGTTGTGTTTTACAACTTTAGATTAGATGGAACAGTTAAATTATAGCACAGTCCTCGTGCTGCTTGGTGGGCAAGAGAAAGGAGAATGGGAAGAAAATGCTCTTGGGTCTGCTAATCATTCCTATTGCAACAAATCCATATTCAGAACGGCTATGTTGCTCCTGAATTGGAACCATTCAATATATAGAATAGTCATGTCCGAAATTCCAGAATGAAATTTGGTACAGGTAGTCCTTGATTTGACAACTTTAAGATGCATGGGCTTCCACTCCCAAAATTCCCCCAAAAGAATTGGAATTGATGCCCACACATCTTAAAGTTGTCAACTTTGAAAAACACTGATGTAAACATATAAGGTCGAGTTCCCTGCTATTCTATATGCAAGTTATAAAAGAGGCATAGCTGTTAAACAGAAAATATGAAATTACACATTAAGGACATGAGAATTTTAGCAGAAAGAAAGAGAAAACCCATTTGGCTTTGTTAAGATTGCCACCTGCTGAGGAAAATCAAGCACAGCATTGCTCAAAGTTAATCATAAATAAAACTGTGGTCTTGGAAGTCCCTTATCAATAAAATGAAGATAACGGAAATGGAATCTGCCTCAGTTCTATAGTTTCTACTGAGATCATTAGACTGGATTTGAGGCAAGCTTAACATAGCATCAGAATTACCAAGAAGAACCAAAGTCTTTGACAGAAGGGCTGTACAAACTAAAAAAAAACCCATAGTGTTTGCTTAAGAATGAAGGCATCTCCAAATAGGAGTATACAAATGACTCAAAATTCCAGAAATAGGTAAAAAAACCCAGTCAGACCTACTGAAGTACAATGGTACCTCTACCTAAG